>NW_012110375.1:136424-164313 GCF_000951045.1 Mandrillus leucophaeus | reverse complement strand
CATGAGATGGTATCTCACTGTGGTTTTGATTTGCATTTCTCTAATGACCAGAGATGATGAGCTTTTTTCATGTCTGTGGGCTGCATAAATGTCTTCTTTTGAGAAGTGTCTGTTCATATCCTTTGCACACTTTTTAATTTTTTTTTTCTTGTAAATTTAAATTTGTTTAAGTTCCTTGTAGATTCTGGATTTTAGCCCTTTGTCAGATGGATAGATTGCAAAAATTTTCTCCCATTCTGTAGGTTGCCTGTTCACTCTTAAGATAGTTTCTTTTGCTGTGCAGAAGCCCTTCAGTTTAATCAGATCCCATTTGTCAATTTTGGCTTTTGTTGCCCTTGCTTTTGGCATTTTAATTGTGAAGTCTTTGTCCATGCCTATGTCCTGAATGGTATTGCCTAGGTTTTCTTCTAGGGTTTTTATGGTTTTAGGTCTTACATTTAAGTCTTTAATCCATCTTGAGTTAACTTTTGTATAAGGTGTAAGTAAGGGATTCAGTTTCAGCTTTATGCATATGGCTAGCCAGTTTTTTCAGCAGCATTTATTAAATAGGGAATACTTTCCCATTTCTTGTTTTTGTCAGGTTTGTCAAAGATCAGATGGTTGTAGATGTGTGACATTATTTCTGAGGCCTCTGTTCTGTTCCATTGGCCTATATATCTGTTTTGGTACCAGTACTCTTTTGGTTACTGTAGCAGTGTAGTATAGTTTGAAGTCAGGTAGCGTGATGCCTCCAGTTTTGTTCTTTTTGCTTAGGATTGTCTTGGCTATGAGGGCTCTTTTTTGGTTACATATGAAATTTAAAGTAGTTTTTTCCAATTCTATGAAGAAAGTCAGTGGTAGCTTGATGGAGATAGCATTGAATCTATGTATTACTTTTGACAGTATGGCCACTTTCATGATATTGATTCTTTCTGTCAATGAGCATGAAATATTTTTCCATTTGTTTGTGTCCTCTCTTATTTCCTTGAGCAGTGGTTTGCAGTTCTGCTTGAAGAGTCTGTCACTTCCCTTGTAACTTGCATTCCTCCAAATTTTATTCTTTTGTAGCAATTTGAATGGGAGTTCACTCATAATTTGGCTCTCTGCTTGTCTATTGTTGATGTAGAGGAATGCTTGTGATTTTTGCACATTGATTTTGTATCCTGAGACTGCTGAAGTTGCTTATCAGCTTAAGGAGATTTTGGGCTGAAACTCTGGGGTTTTCTAAATATACAATCATGTCATCTGCAAACAGGGACAATTTGACTTCCCCTTTTCCTAATTGGATACCCTTTATTTCTTTCTCTTGTCTGATTGCCCTGGCCAGAATTTCCAAAACTATGTTGAATAGGAGTGGCGAGAGAGGGCATCCTTGTCTTGTGCCGGTTTTCTAAGGGAATGCTTCCAACTTTTGCCTATTCAGTATGATATTGGCTATGGGTTTGTTATAAGTGGCTCTCATTATTTTGGGATATGTTCCGTCAATATCTAGTTTATTGAGAGATTTTAGCATGAAGGGATGTTGAATTTTATTGAAGGCCTTTTCTGCATCTATTGAGATAATCATGTTTTTGTCATTGGTTCTGTTTATGTGATGGATTACATGTATTGATTTGCAGATGTTGAACCAGCCTTGCATCCCAGGGATGAGGCCAGCTTGTTCATGGTCGATAAGCTTTTTGATGTGCTGCTAGATTCAGTTTGCCAGTATTTTATTGAGGATTTTCGCATCAATGTTCATTAGGGATATTGGCCTGGAATTTTCTTTTTTTGTTGTGTCTCTGCCAGATTTTGGTATCAGGATGTTGCTCGTCTCAAAAAAATGAGTTAAGGAGAATTCCTTCTTTTTCTATTGTTTGAAATGGTTTCAGAAGCTCTTCTTTGTACCTCTGGTATAATTTGGCTGTGAATCCATCTGGTCCTGGCCTTTTTTTGATTGGTAGGCTATTAATTACTGCCTCAATTTCAGAACTTGTTATTGGTCTATTCAGGCATTCGACTTCTTCCTGGTTTAGTCTTGGGAGGTTGTATGGGTCCAGGAATTTATCCATTTCTTCTAGATTTTCTAGTTTATTTGCATAGAGGTGTTTATAGTATTCTCTGATGGTAGTTTGTATTTCTGTGGGATCAGTGGTAATATCTCCTTTATCATTTTTAAATTACATCTATTTGATTCTTCTCTCTTTTCTTCCTTATTAGTCTAGCTGGTGGTCTATTTCATTAATCTTTTCAAAAAACCAGCTCCTGGATTCACTGGTTTTTTTGAGGGATTTTTTTGTGTCTCTATCTCCTTCAGTTCTGCTCTGATCTTAGTTATTTCTTGTCTTCTGCTAGCTTTTGAATTTGTTTGCTCCTTCTTCTCTAGTTGTTTTAATTGTGATGTTAGGGTGTTGATTTTAGATCTTTCCTGTTTCCTCTTGTGGACATTTAGTACTATAAATTTCACTCTGCACACTGATTTAAATGTGCCCCAGAGATTCTTGTACGTTATGTCTTTGTTCTCATTGGTTTCAAAGAACATCTTTATTTGTGCCTTCATTTTGTTATTTACCCAGTAGTCAGGAGCAGGTTGTTCAGTTTCCATGTAGTTGTGCAGTTTTGAGTGAGTTTCTTAACCCTGAGTTCTAATTTGATTGCAGTGCGGTCTGAGAGACTGTTATGATTTCCTTTCTTTTGCATTTGCTGAGGAGTGTTTTACTTTCAATTATGTGGTTGATTTTAAAATAAGTGCTATGTGGGGCTAAGAATAATGTATATTTTGCTGATTTGGGGTGGAGAGTTCTGTAGATGTCTATTAGGTCTGCTTGGTCCAGAGCTGAGTTCAAGTCCTGAATATACTTATTAATTTTCTGTCTCATTGATCTGTCTAATATTGACAGTGGGGTGTTAAAGTCTCCCACATTATTGTGTGAGAGTCTCAGTCTCTTTGTGGGTCTCTAAGAACTTGTTTTATGAATCTGGGTGCTTCTGTATTGTGAGCATATATATTTTGGATAGATAGCTTTTCTTGTTACATTGATCCCTTTACCATTATGTAATGCCTTTCTTTGTCTTTTTTGATCTTTGTTTTCTTAAAGTCTGTTTTATCAGAGACTAGAATGGTAATCCCTGCTTTTTTTTGCTTTCCATTTCTTGGTAAATATTCCTTTATCCCTTTATTTTGAGCCTATGTGTGTCTTTGCACTTGAAATGGGTCTCCTGAATACAGCACACCATTGGGTCTTGACTCTTTGTCTAATTTGTCAGTCTGTGTCTTTTAATTGGGACATTTAGACCATTTACATTGAAGGCAAATATTGTTATGTGTGAATTTGATTCTGTCATCATGATGCTAGCTGGTTATTTTACACATTAGTTGAAGTGGTTTCTTCATAGTGTCATTGGTCTTTATATTTTGGTGTGGTTTTGCAGTGACTGGTACCAGTTTTTCCTTTCCATGGTTAGTGTTTTCTCAGGAGCTCTTGTAAGACAGGTCTAGTGGTGACAAAATCCCTCAGCATTTTCGTGTCTGTAAAGGATTTTATTTCTCCTTTGCTTATGAAAGTTAGTTTGGCTGGATATGAAATTGTGGGTTGAAAATTCTTTTCTTCAAGAATTTTGAATATTGGCCCCTATTCTTATCTGGCTTGTAGGGTTTCTGCAGGAAGATCCACTGCTAGTCTGATGGGGTTCCCTTTGTAGGTAACCTGGCCTTTCTCTCTGGCTGCCCTTAACATTTTTTCCTTAATTTCAACCTTGGTGAATCTGATGATTATGTGTCTTGGGGTTGCTCTTCTTGAGGAGTATCTTTGTGGTGTTCTCTGTATTTCCTGAATTTGAATGTTGGCCTCTCCTGCTGGGTTGGGGAAGTTCTCCTGGATAATATCCTGAAGGTTGTTTTCCAACTTGTTTCCATTCTCCCTGTCACTTTCAGGTATACCAATCAATCGTAGGTTTGGTCATTTCACATTGTCCCATATTTCTTGGAGGCTTTGTTCATTCCTTTCCATTCTTTTCTCTCTAATCTTGTCTTCACAACTTATTTTAGTAAGTTGATCTTCAATTTCTGATATGTCATGAAACTTTACAATTTTCTTTTTGATTTCTTCTTTGACTAAATGTTTGCTCAAGAGAATACTATTTAGTTTTTACGTATTTGTGAATTTTCCAGCTTTCTTTTATTGTTAATTTTAAATTTCATTTCATTGTGGTTAGAAAAGATACTTGATATGATTTCAATCTTCTTAAATTTGTTAAACTCTGTTTTGAACCTAACATGTGATCTATCCTGGAGAACCATCAATGTGCCCTGGGAAAGAATGAGTATTCTGCTTCTCTGTTAGGTGAAGTGTTTTGTGTACATATCTGTTACGTTCATTTGATCTGTAGTATTGTTCAGTTCTACTGTTTCCTTATGGATTTTATGTCTGGATAGCCTATCCGTTATAGAGACTGGGATGTTTAATTCTACTACTGTTACTGCATTGTTGTCTATTCCTATCTTCAACTATGTCAAGGTTCATGTGCTCAGGTGTTAGGTGCATATATAGTTATAATCATCTATTCCTATCTTCAGCTATGTCAATGTTCATGTGCTCTGGTGTTAGGTGCATATATAGTTATACTCATTACATATTCTACTATATTGATCATTTTATAATTATATTATGTTCTTCTTTGATTTTTGTTTTTTAGATGGAGTTTCACTCGTGTTGCCCAGGCTGGAGTGCAGTGTTGTAATGTCGGGTCACTGAAACCTCTGCCTCCTGGATTCAAGTGATTCTCCTGCCTCAGCCTCCTGAGTAGCTGGGATTACAGGCACCTGCCATCATGCCTGGCTATTTTAAAAAAATTTTTAGTAGAGATGGGGTTTCACCATGTTGGCCAGGCTGGACTTGAACTCCTGATCTCAGGTGATCCACCTGCATTGGCCTCCCAGAGTGCTGGGATTACTGGCATGAACCACCGTGCCTGGCCCTTCTTTAACTCTTATAACGGTTTTGAATCAAAGTCTATTTTGTCTTACATAAATGTAGCTACTCCTACTCTGTTCTGGTTACCATTTTCATAGAATATCTTTTTCTGTACCTTTATTAATAGCCTATATGTATCCTTAAATGTAAAGTAAGCTTTCTTGTAGACAGCATGCAGTTGGGTCATTTTTTTTCTTTAAAAAACTATGAGACACTCTTTGTCTTGAGCAAATGCAATGAAGTGGGAATTTTAATCCACTTGCATTTAAGGTAATTATTGACAGGGAAGGATTTATTATTGCCATTTTATTAGTTGTTTACTGTTAACCTTATCTTTCATCTGTCTTTTTATCTATTGTTGTTTTCCTTGTTTTTTGATGACATTTTATATTGATGTGCTGTGATTCCTTTCTCCTTTCTTCAGTGTAATTTATATATTATTTTTTGTGGTTACCTTGGGCTTACTTAAATTATCTTATTATAACAGTCTATTTTTAGTTGCTAACAATTAGTTTCATTGCATTTAAAGACTCTATACTTTAACTACCCCCATACACTTTTTGTTATTGGTATCATAATTTACATGTATTCATACTCGTATCTGTAACATACTTTTTGATTATAGTTATATTTAATATATTTGTGTTTAAACATTTTATTAGAATTAAAAGAGCTTTAACCAGGGCCAGGTGCAGTGGCTCATGTCAGTAATCCCAGCACTTTGGGAGGCCAAGGTAGGCAGATTGCTTGAGCCCAGGAATTCGAGACCAGCCTAGGCAACATTAAGAAACCCTGTCTCTACTAAAAAAATAAAAAAGTTTGCCAGGCACAGTGGCACACACCTGTAGTGTCAGCAACTTTGAAGGCTAAGGTGGGAGGATTGCTTGAGCCTGGAAGAGAGGCTGCAGTGAGCTGAGATGGTGCCACTGCACTCCAGCCTGTGCAACAGAGCAAGACCCTGTCTCAGAAAAAAAAGTGCTTTACCTGTTATTTTTATAGTAATGTAGTATTTTGTATTCATCTATATATGTACATTTACTAGTGAGTTTCATGTTTTCTTATGTTATTGTGTTTCTGTTTAGCATCCTTTTACTTCAACTTGAAGAAATCTTTTAGCACTTTTTTGTAATGAAGATCTGGTGGTCAACTGCCTCAGGTTTTGTTTTTCTGTGAAAGTTTTAACTCTTTTTCCATTTTTGAAGGATAGCTTAGCTAGGTATAGTGTTTGGGGTTGGCATTCCTTTTTTTCTTTCAGGACTTTGAATATGTCATTTAACTCCCTTCTGGCCTGACCTACCCCTAAACCACAATAAAGGTCAAAGCCTCACCTTGTTCTCTCAGACCAATTTTGGACCTGATTGAGAACAGGCCCTATTCTCCCCAGAAAGTTTCATTATGTTAGTGATAAATCTTTTCATATCCTTTTGGTACATGTGTGGCATCATCAGTCTATATGATGATGAGAGGTCATCAGTGTTAGATGAGAGGTTCATCTCATCTCTAAGGGGTGGGTGATGACAATAATTCATGCTGCAAGCAGTGTATTTCAGCAATGACCACCACCACCAAGGGTCTTTTCTTGTTTCGGCTTGCTAATTGGCCCTCCCACCTGCTGGGAAGCTTGTACTTTGAGTTGCTGCTGGAACACGTTCTTTGAGTTGTGTTGCTGCCTGTCGGCTAGCTTGTGCTTTGCACTGTGCTGCTTATTGCTGCATTTGTTGAGTCCTGTGAAACCTCTATTATAGTTTTAACAGATCTGGCAGAAGTTTTGACAACGTGTATCTGTAGACAGGTGTATGGGATTAGGAAACTCCTGAAATGGCCCTGAGCTGTGTGTCTTGGCGCAGATTTATCTGTGTATCTCAGATTGAATCACGTGTTTTGATTCCTGTATGAGTCATGACTAAGGCTAGCATCAGGGAAACAACTCTTATTCTGTGACTACTGGTTGCTTGATTCACCCAGGCATTGGTCCCATTCTGTTGAGAACTCAGGGGGAAAGACTGACACCTTGTTCAGCTGGCCCACTGGGTGGTCACTTGTGTGGCGGAAAAGTGGTTACCATGTGCTTGTTTATTTACAGTTTTGATTTATTTTTTTGTTAGGTGAGAGGAGACAGGAGAGCCCGAGGAAATTCCTGGTGTCACTCCCTATTCCATCTTCCTATTGTAAACAAAAAATCTTTTTACTGCTTTGGTGTTCTGAAATGTCCTAATTTTATTTCACTTGTGAGTGTTTTTTCATCAATTGTTTTAGGCACTTGATGAGGGACTTTTAAAAAAAGTATTCTACACCTTCAGATCTGGGAATCTTTTTGTTTATTTCTCTGAACATTTCCTGAATTTTTGTTTCTTCTGTCTTTGAAATTTCTATTAGTTGCATGATTGATATCCTATGTCACTCTAACGCTTCCTTTTTATCTGTTGTAATTTCTGTTTTTTTTAAAAAGCCTTTTTTTTTGTTTTCTTGCATAGTTCAAGTCCTTTCATTATGTTTATTACAATTTTAGAAATAATATTTTAACTTTTCAGGGACTGTTTTCTGTTCCCTTTTTATATCATCCTCTTCTCATTTCATAAAATCAGTATCATCTCTATTGTCTCTAAGCACTCACATTAGGTTTCTAAAAGTTAACCTTTTTCTATTTTTTTGATATTTTGTTTCTTATATTTTGTGCTACTAGTTATATATTTTTGATTCTGGTCTATCCTGATTCAAGAATGAAAGATTAGGCTGCTTTAATGGGTAATTGTTCTTATTTTTCTTTGCTGTTGTGTAGGTTAGTATGTTTCCTCAGTAACCCATCTCCTGTCTGGCAGTTCTGACGGGAACTTTGTGTAAATGTGTGTGTGTGAACTGCTTTAATATCTCTAGGCAAGGTGCTGATCATTAGGCTAAGTACCTCTCAAACTAAGGAGACCAAGGAGTTCTTAACTCTGAGATCCTAGCACCACATTACATACACTGGTTTCCCTAGACTTTTCAACTTCTTTAGATTAGATTTCTCTAGCCATTTTTTAAAATAAGAAAATACATTTACAGGTGCCTGATATGTGTCGGGCAGTTTGCTTAGTGTGGCGGAAAGTTTTTTGAGAGGAGAAATAGCCTCTTCCTCATATAAATTATAATTTAGTAGGAGAGAAATCAAACCATCACGGGATAAAGGTGATATTTCAAGAAGTCATGGCTAGGGAGGGATCTCCCTGTGAAGTCCCAAGCCTGGCCTATGAGGAAAATCAGGTAGTTTTTCACTTCCCAATTTAGTAATGGGAGAAAGTGAAAGAAAGTGCCTGTTGCTAGGCATTTGACAGTTTTATATCATTACTTTTTCAATGCTGTGAAGTGATTCTGAGGTTTATCTCACTTAATGGGTGGTTAACTTGAAGCTTAGCTGCACACACGTTCCTCGCTGTGTGAGACCAAGAGAAGCCAACTAGAGAAGGGACTGTCCCACATAGAAGGGTCTCTGAGAAGGAATAGGTTAATCACCAAAGAGACTTTTACTACTCATCCCAAACTTATACTCACTAACAATGAGGAACCTGAAGGGAAGAGCGAGGAGATCTTTCCCTTCAAAATCTCAGAGCACTGAAAGATGGCCGAGGTCAAGCTTCTCTCTTTTGTCTTTCAGCAGAGGAGAAGGAAGTTATTTTAGATCACTGGAGTCCCTGAAATACATCTTAGTATACTTTTGAAGTGTTACAGTGGGTTATATAAGAACTGTAGGTAGGTAATTATGAGAACATTATTGAAAGGCATGCATTTACATAGGGATGAACACTTTAAAATATATTTCAAACTCTTCATTTCCTAGAGATACAGTGACTTGAACTGATTATTTATGATTTCTCAACCTGCATTGTTATGATTGTTTGTATCTTGATTGTCTGAGGACAAATAAATCCTTCTACAGTGTGATCAGTGGAATCCAGAGTGAAATTTCAGAAATCCTTCTTAGTGGGAGGTTTGAGGTATTTTGATACTCTAAAATTTCTGATTGTTGGTCTTCTTTGTAAATTCTAGCCCCATGTCTTAAAAAATATCAGCTATTTGGATTTAAACACTTAAAGGAAACACGTCAAACCAGTTTTAAAATGTATTTTTGAATCCATATGATAAATGTAATATAAAACATTCTAAATTAGGACTTGCTGCCCTTTTTAGTCATAGGCTTAGAGACTCATCTTCTAATCAGTACAAACCTGTCAGCTTTTAACAGTACTGGATTCTTGTTGCTTACTTTAAATTTATTACTTATCAGAAATGATGTGATACAAAAATGAACACAGAATTAGGTTTCTACACATCCAAAGGAAGCACATAGAGTTTGTAAAATGCTATAACCTTTGCCAGTTTATGAGTTAAAATTATTAGTTATGGTAGCTAGTTTTCCAATTCAAAATATTTTTGTCAAGTTGTCTGAGGGTTAACTATTTACATACTTCCTATGTGCCACATATCTACTTTGTAAAGAGTCAGACGAAATTTGGATTCCCCTGTCTGTGAGACCTTGGGAAAGTCACCTTATATTTCTGTGCCTTTTATTTTTCTTATTTGAAAAAAGGGGCTAATAACACCCTCCTCTTTATGTCCTTATTGTGGCTTAAATATGATAAATGAAATTGACAAAAGCATTTGTTTTCTATTGCTGTGTAACAAAACAAAGATCTCACAAACAGAGGGACTTAAAACAACACCTCTTTATTAGCTCACAGTTCTGTAGATCAGAAGTCTAAACAAGTTCAACTGGGTTCTCCACAAGGTTAACATCAAGGTGTTGGCTGGGCTGGGCTCTTAGCTGGAGGCTGTGAGGAATAATCTTCTTCCAAGTTCATTCAGGCTATCTGCAGAATCTAGTTTCTTTTAGTCTCTGAGATCTCTGTTTCCTGGCTGACTGTCAACCATGGATCACGCTCAGGCTTAGAGGCCACTTTCTAGTCCTTGCACATGGTCTCCCCATCTGCAAGCCAGCAACAGTGCAGCAAATCCTTCTTGTGTTTCAAATCTCTCTGATTTCTCCCTTTTCCTTTAAGGAGCTCTTGCAATTAGATTAGGTCTCTTATTTAATCTCCTATTTGCTATATAACATAACCACGGAAATAACATCAATCATATCGACAGTTCCAAGGATTAGGGTGAGAAATTTTGGTGGTTGGGATGGGTAGGGTACATGGAATTCTGCCAATCATAACAGCATAGCAGCATGCTTGGGAATATGTCAATAATAAGTACTATTTCTCCTCACCAATTCTACATCCTAGCATTCACAGCATGTCTCTTTGATTTACTGTTAGAACAAACTGTGTCAGTCATTTAGTTTATATAGGTCGAGATATAGCTTTTTTTTTCCAGCTTGAGGAAATCCAATTTGGTTCAGCTTGATATTTCTGTGCCTGTTGCATGCTAAATACTCTAAAACCCACCAAAAGGAAATTGATGAAAGTAAATTCTCTTCAGGAAGTGATTCTACAAATGTCTCAATTTTGATGAAGAGAACATAGGAGTTCTTAACTGAGAGTGGGGAGGGCTGAGCTCTGGTACAGACTCTACTTTTAGTTAATTTTTCCCATTGGACAGGGTTCTTAACACTTACAGGCTTTAATTTCTTTGTCTATGAAGTGAGAAGACCAGACTATAATACTGCTTTGTTTCCTTTCAACTCTAAAAATTCTACGCATTTGTGATTTGCTTTCTGGTTTTATAAGTTTTTAATTACTAGGTCCAGAGTCCTGAATATGTTCACATTCATTCTTTGTCTGCATTCTTACACACACACATTTTATTGACCACAAAAATCAAGAATAGTTTTCCCACACATCATCTGGCACATCGCTCTTTTATTTTGTTAATTTTATGATTAAAATTCATTCTTTGTCTGCATTCTGACACACACACACACACATTTTATTGACCCCAAAAATCAAGAATAGTTTTCAGACATCATCTGGCACATCACTCTTATTTTTTAATTTTATAATTACAGTCATAGTCTTATTTATTTGCTTGTTCTTTATGTCATTCCATAAACCTAGAAAATAAGAGTGGGGACCTTATTTTCTTTGTTGACCACTGTAACTTCAGAACAATGTAGTATATTTATTTATTAACCATATGGCAGATAATAAAACATAATTAAATTGAAGATAACTTTGGCAAATATCTGTATTGCTAATATTGGTCTTCTGTTTTAATACTCTCATTTTTTCTCTGGATTCATACTGTGCTTTTGTAATTAAAAACATAGTATTCACATTTACTATGTTATAGGCACCAGGCTAACATTTTTACAATCTCTTATTTAATTTATTTGGAATGCTTTGCTTTTACAATAGCTTTCAACATGTGAAGTTTGATAATTAAAACTGTTTAGACTATAATTGACCTACTGTCAGTATATTAGGTAGGATATTACTTGGTTGCTCCAACATAAGGATGGCAAATTATAGTGGCTTAAAGAAGACGGAAGTTAATTTCCTTTTAATGTTTGTATGGTAGACTCTCTGAGGCTGTTATGGCAGCTCCATGACCATCAGGGACCATGCCTTCTACTATCATGCTGCTCTGACATCTTCCACATACAGCTTCCATCCTGTGGCCACGATGGCTGCTCCAGCTCCTTTATCACTGTCTTATTTCAGCTAGTTGGACAGAGAGAACATGGAAACATGCTCTATCTTTTAAGGGCATTACCTAGGACTTCATTCATCATTTCTGCTTAAATTCCATTGATTACAATTTAGTCACATTGCCATACTCAACTGTTAGTGAGGTGATGAATGTGGTCATTATTTGAGAAAGCTAAATTTCAATGTTTTTATTACTAAAGGAAGAAAGGAAAAATGCATATGGGTGGATAATTAGTGGTTTGTACTCCAATAAATAAATAGATTTAATGCTTTCTCAACTCTGAGAAGACACTAAGAGGTTAATATTCATGTGTTTTTGTGGGCTTTGCTAGTACCTAGATGATTGGTTTGTGCATATTTTAGAAGCTAAGAAGAAATAGGTCTATATCTTCTATATTCATTTTAGAAGTTAAGAAGAAATAGACCTATATCTTCTACATTCAACCCGAAATTTAAAAAGAAATTTTGTTATGTGCATTCTTAAATAATTCCCTTCTTGGAATTCTAAATGCCTCGCAGACTTGATTTCAGATATTGTTCCCTCCACTTCAGCAAAATAAAAATAATAGTGATCTATCTAGTCACTTTCACAGATTTATTAATTCATTACACAAATAGGTTTTGATCACCTACTCTGAGCCAGATTCCAAAGCAGTTAATGGTATTTGAAACATAAACAAGTTAGGCAAGTTTGCTATTCATTATGAGCACTTCCCTAGGATTTTGGCTGGAGTCTTGAGCGTTTCACAGAGGCTCATTACACAGGAAAAGACTGATAAGAGGAGGCAACAATTGTAATACAAATGTTTGAAGAAATAAAGAAGAGGCTGGGCACAGTGGCTCACGTCTGTAATCCCAGCACTTTGGGAGACTGAGGCGGGCGGATCATTTGAGGTCTGGAGTTCAAGATGAGCCTGACCAACATGGTGGAACCCCGTCTCTACTGCAAATACAGAAAACATTAGGTGGGCGTGGTGGTGCATTCCTGTAGTCCCAGCTACTCAGGAGGCTGAGGCAGGTGAATTGCTTGAACCTGAGAGGCAGAGGTTGCAGTGAGCTGAGATCGTGCCACTGCACTCCAGCCTGGGCGACGGAGTGAGACTCCATCTCAAAAAAAGATTAATAAATAAATTTAAGAAAGAAAGAAAGATGAGATGGCAGAACCTGCATGTTGAAGAAAAATGAAAAGCTGGGCTTCCTTACAACACTGGGTTAAGATGGTCCTGCATTCTTTATTAGGCAAAAATCAGAAATTTATATGAAAATACCATATTATAGCATTTAAATTCCATTATACAAAATACATTTCAGCGAATTCTGTCCTTTTCACAGTGCAATTCTAGTCATTATTAATGAATCTACTCTCCCATTTTTACAAAGCCCCCAAAATAAAGTATCCACTAGGTATTGTTAACAAAACTGCAGTGAGTGGACTCTACCTGGTGAGAATTTTTTTTCAAGTTTTCAACAGCAATGTTTTATTTGTAAATAATTCCTTTCATGGGAGTAGACTTTCTTCTTCCACCTCAAGAAATCAGACATGTATAATTGATCTTTGGGTGGAAGTTAAGATTCTGAGTCACTCCTAAATCTTCTGTAGGATTTACTAAGTTTAGAAGTGTGTCATGAAGATAAGAAGGGAGAGAACAGTTTTAGGGCTCTCAGGGTTAGGAGCATTTAGGTGATCTGTCACCAGTTCATGGATTCATATAATAGCAAGACTGGAAAGGACCTTCAGGGCATCACTGCCACATTCCCACCAAGGTGTGGCCAACCTCTGGTTCACCACATCCAGAGGAAAGGAACTCACTAATCCTGAGGGCAGTTATTCTGTTTATTTGAGAAACATAAAAGTCACCAAGTTGTTCCTTATATTGAGCCCAAATATGTTTTCTGGAGCCTTCCGATGTTGCCCTAGTTTAATGTGTTGTGAGTCCTGTAACCATTCTCTGAAGTGTAGTGGTTGGATGATACACATGCTGTAAAATACATGTATTGAAGATTTATTGATGAAGTTCACTGTAATTATCAAGTGATATGATTAACTCCTTGCCGATTATGGGGAATACATTTTCCCAGAGGTAACATGGTACACGATCATCTTCAACTTTGTGCAGGTGGTCCACCTGAGAGATGTTCAAATCCCAAAAGATGCATCTGATATCCAAAGAAATGCTTCTCTGCTTGTCAACAATTGACTTAAAGCAAGTGTTTGCTCTGATTCCTGATAACAATGGAGAGCTGATCCACAAGGCAAATGTTTGGTCAGTGTTTGGCCCAATGTTTTCCTGCTCCTTCTGTGCTTGACAAGGTGGCCAACATAAGATACAGTTTGCATGGCTGTCTTTTAGAACATGTTCTAGACAGTAGTGTAAAAGAAGATAAAAATGTGCTGCAGAGAGGTAGTAGCTTGGATGTTAAAATGCTGCTTTTAAAAACAAGTTCCACAATTGGTCTACAGAGTCCAAAACCCTAATATACTTTTATTCACAGCCAGAATTTCTATAGCTTCCTGGAAATAAACAGATGTATTAGTCCCTTCTCCTGTTCTCTCACATTGAACCATCCATCATGTCAGCCCTGGAGTTGAGGCTTGATGATTCAGTATCCTGTCTAAAAATGAAGATGGAGAGAGGATATTATTTCAGTCTGAATTTCTTCATTTTTCCTTCCAACCTCAGATGAACTACTTCTCCACTCCTAATCTTGGTCTCTACATCTATTAAATGAGGAGAATGATCTATACCAGTTTTATGGGCCTGTTCAGCACTGATGCATTCTGCTCCAGAATAAAATTTTGGAAAACGTCTTTATCTGTCTTTTTAACCGCAACAAATTACTCTCTGCAGATTGACTTCTTAAAGCAAACTCCAGTATCAGATCCCTTCCGAATGGCTTCAGTGAGTTATTTGGGTCATTCCAGCTTTGGGTAGAATTCCGATAAATCATCAGCAAAATTCCACATGCCATGGGGGTAAAAAGCAACTTCTTTTCCTCCTTCCTGGCCTGGGTTTTTGGAAGTGACTCTCTCCGCTCTGTCCATGTGCATTCAGTAGGAATGCATTTGGATAGAAAGTATCCTGGGCTAGGCCCTCATTCATTACCACACCCTCCCTTGGACTCTTGCACCAGTGCCCTTGTTGGTCTCCCCAACCCCAGGTTACTAGGAGTAGTTCACCAACTTTAGTATGTATAACAGTGACTTGAGGAGTAAACTTAAAGTGCATATTTTCAGGTTTCACCCTGGGCATTTCTGTTTCAGTAGGAAGACAGTAGCCCCAGGACCATACTTTGAGAAACACTGAACTACAGCACAGGGTGCTTGTAGGGAATGCATTTTAAGGCCAGGAAGGACAGGGCCAAATCACTGGGGGCCTTTAATACCAGGATTAGTAATCAGGGCCTTGGACTTTCTGTGCTAAGTGATTAATGGAAAGGCAGGGTAGGCTGTATGGACCAGGATAGAAGCAACATGAGAACTTTGCTCTGGTGGGAGCATTTACCTGGTGAGAAATTTTAAGGGAAGAAATGATGCACACCTTGTATTGGCCTAACTAATAGGGTGGTGCTATGGAAGGAAAGTGGCAGACATTACAGAGACAACCTGATTCATGTGCTCCACAGTGAAACCCTCAGGGCTTCTGGAGAATTTGTCAACTGAAATTGTTTTCTTTGACAGTCCAAGTAAAGCCTGTTGGAAGACAGAACTAACCTCTTCTCTGGCTGCCTGCTAGTCAGTTTCCTTACCTTCCTACCAATGTGTGAACACTATTTAGTCTTCCCAGATTTTGTTTTCTGCAGAAATTCTTCTTTCCTCTCTCACCTGTCTCTTTTATAAGAGTCTTGTTTTTATTTTTGTTCCTTTACTGTTCTGACCAACAGACACCCTCAGAGGCAATTAAATACTCTGTTTATAAAATAGCTAAATGTCCTTGAGTCATTCTTTGACAGTTTATTTCTGGAAGATTCACAGAGGTGTTGTTCACCTGGATCTATCATAGCAGATACATAACTGGAGAGGGAAAGGGTTTCTGTAATATTCCTTATCAATAGGAATGATAGTGTTTTAAAAACACTTCAGCATCTTCTCACAAATCAACATAACCCTACTAGTTGGAGATAGCCACTTCAACATTTGGCACAAAGACTCCCAGATTTGTTTATTTATACATTCCAAAACAAGATCATAACATATGCGTTGTTTTGCAAACTGCCTTAGATGTCTGGATTTGTTTTTAAACTTAACAATGTATTGTAGGTATGTTTCCATATCAACAAATGGAGGGCTTTTTGATCATTTAAAAAACTGTGTAATATAACATTATATAGATAAATAATTATTTATTGAGTTGATTGCAACTGTTGGAAATTTAGGTTGTTTCAAGTTTTTACTGTTTTAAACCATGTTTATATGACTATCCTTAAACAAACACGTATGGAAAGTTCTTCATGCTCTGTCTCCTTCCTGCCTCTCTAGTCTCATTTATTGCCACTTCCCAACCCATTCTCTATATGCATATCATAATGAACTACAATTCCTTATATGTACCATGCATTCTCCTGCCTCTGAGCATTTTGCACGTTATTCCATTTCCTCAGAATACTCTTCCTAATCATTCACTGCCAGGCTAATTTTTACTCTACTGAGATTCTTTCCTCTGGGAAATTTCTTGGATTCTTTGCGTTACACTAGCTAACGGTGTGAATACATACTGCAGGAGAACCCTGACCTTTATTATAACTGAATATGTAGCCCAAAGTCTCTTCTTGCTTGTAACTCCATGACAGCTGAGGATGGGGTGCACAGCATTTTTTTCACTGCTGATCCCCCACATCTACAGCCATGCATGGCATGCAGAAGGTTCTCAAAAGTATGTATTGAATGAAAATGGAGACATTTATTAATTTGTTGTGTGCTTGGGATACATTGCAGGAAGAAAAGTTGCTGGGATAGGGAATGCTTAAGACTTTTGATACTTTATGTCAAATTGCCTCCAAATAGAAGCACAAGTTTCTCTACATCTTGGCATATATTGAGTGTTATTTTATGTTTTGCCAACCTGATATACAGAATTATTATCTCATTATTTGATTTTACATTTCTTTTCGGGTGAATTACCTATTAATGTCATTTTTCAATTTTTATTGGGGTATTTATCACATTTTTATTAATTTGTAAGGAATATTTATATATTAAGGTATTTACATATTACTATGTCTTATAGAAGATATATATTTCTCATGTATGTCATAAATATTTCCTTCCGCTCTTTTGTAGATCTTTTGCTTCATTTATAATCTTTTTCTCAGGATCAAAGTTTTGATTTTTTGGTAGTCAGATATCCGAGCTTTGCCTTCATGGTTTCTATCTTTAGCGTCAGGCTAGGAAAAGCTTCCTCCATCCTAATGCAAAAAAAAAAAAAAAAAATTGCCTTTACCTTTTTTTTTCTTTGAGACAAGGTATCACTCTGTCACCCAGGCTGGAGTGCAGTGGTGCCATCTCAGCTCATTGCAACTTCTGCCTCCAGGGCTCAAGTGATCCTCCCACCTCAGCCTCAGGAATAGCTGGGACTACAGGCCTGCATCACCACGCTTGGCTAATGTTTGTATTTTTTTTTTTTGTAGAGATGGGGTTTGGCCATGTTGCCCAGGCTGATCTCAAACTCTCAGACTCAAGTGATCTGCCCACCTCGTCCTCCCAAAGTGCTGAGCTTACAGGCCTGAGCCATTGCTCCTGACCTGCCTTTACTTTACATATTTTTATTATTTAATTTCTACATTTTAATTTTTAATCCATCTGGAATTTTGAGTGCAGACAGTGTAAGGAATCTAACTCAAACATCTTCTCTCCCCCAACACACACATACCAAACTTAACCAGTTGTCTCAAGCAAAAGATGTGAGTACTTATTAAGTGCTCCATTCTTCTTAGACTGAATTTGTGGTCTACACATAAGCTCTATAATTTGGGGGCCATAGGGCCAACCTGATGTCTCTCTAATCATGCCCGGGAACACGAGGCTGTTGGTGAAGGCCAAGAAAACCCTCTCATGAGTGCTGACTGCCCCAGCCCTGCGGCAAGCTTCATCTTTCCTGCTTCCCAAGCTTCCCTACAAGAGCAAGGTCCCCTAGCTGGGGAAACTGTCTTCGGTGGCTGGGCATTGCCAACTGTAAACTTCTAATAAAGATGCAATTTTTTACCTCCAGCTCTTTTCTCTTTTTTGCATTTGTGTTTTATTAAGAATGTGTTCTGTTACTGCTTTATTATCTTTTCTTTCTCATGATTTTAGGTTGTTTTGATAGCTTTTATACTTTGTTTGAAATAGTTATTGTTTTCTTTTTTGAAACCAAATTCCTCCAGTTTTACTTGTATTTTTATTCTTTAAAATGTTTTGATTTGATAGTTATTTTTTCTAAATTTTCTTAGCTTAAGTTCCAAATATTTTATTCTTTAAAATTTTAGAGTTCTTTCTGTTTTAGTTCTGTACTTATCCACATGATCTCCAGTCTCAAAAATCATTCTACAACATTGCTCTTATTTCCCCCATTTTGGAATGAGAGAATGGATACTCGGAGAGGGGAGGGTTTGTGAAGGTGACAGAGCTAGGCTGACATGATCGGATTTAAAATACTCACTTTTTTTTAGTCTTTGTGTATTCTCTTTGATACTTGCACCTTTCCCCATTAAGCAAATGATACTATTCTGAGCCCCATATCTCAGGAAGGGATACTGTAACTGAAACAGTGGTAAAAGGAATTCTTCTCTTGCCTTTTGTGTTTCAAACTTGAAGAATTGAATAGAATGGAAATGACCCAAGGTAGAGATTTTAAAAAATCAGAAAAAAAGCTGGATAAGAGGAGCTAAGTTTTTCCCAACCTCCCAATCCCAAATGAGGAAATGATTATAACAGTTTGGTGAAGACAAAAGGCTTGATAGGAAATAACGAGGTTGTGGATGTGGATGAGTCCCTCTATAGGAGACCTTCTCCTTGGGGGCGGAAGTGACAGGTTTTCTCATATGGGTGTGTATGTTTGAAAGCAGGTGAAGACCATGCCTAACTTCTTGGGTAGAGGGATATAGGATGATATGAAGACCCTGGGATAGAAAATGGCTCATTTCATCTTGAAGTACCCTTTCAAAGATTTATGACATCCCAGCATGTTGGAGAAGCAACAAAGTCATCATGTCACCTCTAGAGTGGCAAGAAATATGCAATAAATCTACCAGAAATGAAGGTATCTCAAGGATGGGTACAGGGGATAACTCAGGGGCAGCGTTCATGGGCTGATAACAGAGATCAGTTGGGTTGATGGACATATTAGTGTTGTTTCCTTTCAAGCCTTTTTTCTTCACCAATTAAACCCCATCATTTATCTTTTTAAGGTCACAAGATGAGTTACATAACATCAGTTCTCAGAACTTATTTTATTATGATTACTTTAAAGAGGCTAAATTCTAACTCCAGAGAATAAAAGGAATTGCTTTCCCTCCACAGAGAGGGACTGTTTCTGAGGCATTTACTACAAAGGGTGGTTTTTGGGTTGCAGAGCTATGGATAGGATATTGATTATGTTTAGATGCTGTCTTTAGCTAGCCCCCATAGGCTCTAGGATGACAGGCTGGGTGGGTGGGATCTGGGAAGAAAGTCAATTAACACAGTTATTGCAGATGTGAAATGAACCTGTAGGTAAGACCCCATGCTCTTGAGATGAGGTGGACTCCCTGTGGTTGGCAGAAACCAAATTAAGATA
Source organism: Mandrillus leucophaeus (assembly GCF_000951045.1). Classification (NCBI taxonomy): domain Eukaryota; kingdom Metazoa; phylum Chordata; class Mammalia; order Primates; family Cercopithecidae; genus Mandrillus; species Mandrillus leucophaeus. The sequence goes on along the minus strand of NW_012110375.1, from coordinate 145,005 downwards.
ATAGGAATGCAGTGGTAAGAGCAAGGATGTCATGGCTTATTTGTTCCAGAAAGGGCAGCTCCAAACATGTTTGCATCTCTGAGCTGAGATGGTGAGTTGCTGTTCCTGTAAAACAGCAGGAGTGCTGGAAAACTCCTCCCACCAACTGCCTGTAAGGGGCATACAACTCAGACATCTGGTTTTGAGCTTGAAAACTACCTAACTGGGACTCAGTTGTTTTCAACCAATCAGGAATTAATGAGTTTTAATCCTTCATTTGCATATACAAACCTCATTGAGGGAAACTTTCCCTGTTTAAGCCCTATTCCCTCTTTGATTCCCATGGCACACCTTCATTTTACATCAGTGTCTCCCCGATCTGCAGATTTTTGTTGTTGTTATTTTAATAGATTGGGTTTTTGTTTATTTGTTTTTTGTTTTAATAGAAAATAAAGCTCTCCTTTTTTTTTCCTCCTTAGGCCTCATGGTCTTTTGTTTACACAGACTTATTAAGTCCTGGCAAGAAGTGTACAACATTGCTTTGTTAAATTTAGCCTAAAGCTGCCTCCTTACACATTTTAAGTTCAGCCTAACTGTTTCTCCCTAAATAGTAAACGGCAACCTAACTGGATGTGTAAACGGATTATAATCTACTCTTGTGTCAATCATGGGTTTCAGCTAATCAAGGGTGGCCAACTGTTCGAATCATGTTCAAATAAGGCAGATGCTGAGTTGTAATCAATCTGGCTATTTCTGTACCTCACTTCCAGTTTTTGGTGTATCATTTCCTTTTTCTGCCCATAAATCCTCTTCTGCCACGTGGCTGCACTGGAACCTCTATGAACTTATTCTGGTTTGGAAGCTGCCCAATTTGGGAATTATTCTTTGCACAATTCAACTGTTTAATTTGTTTAAGGTTTTTCTTTTAACAGTTTTTATACTGCTCCTTATAAATTTTTATAACACAGAAACAACTTCCTTTTGGCCTCTTGCAGAGATTATATGGCATTAAAGGTATCTGGTAAGTTTCGATAAGGCATACCTTGGTTTCATTGGCCTTAAACATTTCCAGGGACATGGATGCAGCCGGAAACCATCATTCTCAGCAAACTATCACAAGAACAGAAAACCAAATCCCACATGTTCTCACTCATAGGTGGGAATTGAACAATGAGATCACTTGACACAGGAAGGGGAACATCACACACAGGGTCCTATTGTGGGGAGGGGGTAGAGGGGAGGGATAGCATTAGGAGATATACCTAATGTTAATGACGAGTTAATGGGTACAGGACACCAACATGGCACATGTGTACATATGTAACAAACCTGCATGTTGTGCACATGTACCCTAAGAACTTCAAATGTAATTTAAAAAATGGTAAACTGTTAAATACTTCAATATGACAAATGATATTAAGTATCAAAAAGATACTCTAATATAATTATGTCTGTGCTTAATACTAAACTTTTTATGATTAAAAACATCACAAGGAAACAGTAAGAGCAACTCAAATAAACTGGAAGTTCATTCACATCTTTTTCAGTATACGCAGCTAAAAAAGTTCTTGGCAAGAATTTGATATTTGCTGTCTCCTCCCCCCATCTCTGGTAGAGTCCTATTTATTTTTATTATAACAAGGCTTCAATATGATACCAAAGGATTGAACTTTCAAAACATGAGTGTTAGTTTATATATTATCTTATTTTCATTTTAATTTTCAACCCAATCCCCAGATTTTAGCTATCAGTTTTACTAATTTTTTAGATGTCTAAATGATTTATTTATTTGACTTTGAAGACATGCTGATATCTTCTCTCCATTTAAAGACTCCTTACCATTGTAAAATTCAAATGCATGTATCACTCTTTTATATAATTTTGAACTCATTTGTCTCATTTAGCTGGCAAGCACGTTATACAATTTTCTGTATTTTTTCCCTGTTTTGCAAGTTAACAGCTTTTACATGTTAAGATGACCTCCTAATGGGTCAAAAATTTATCCTGTGAGTTTCTCTGATCCTGTGGTAAAACTCTAAAGCCATGTTGATAACAGTAATAAATATTTAATTAGAGTTGAAACTAAGCCTCAACTAGTATTCAGAGATTACTTGTGTAATGGGTACTCTAGCAGATGGGTACTGTCTTAAATCATTTCATGTTGCTGTAAATGAGTGCCCAATGCTAGGTTAGGTATGAAAAAGAAGAGGTCTGTTTGCCTTACAATTCTGATGTCTAGGAAGATCAAGATAGGGCATCTGCACCTGGTGAGGGCCTCAGGCTGCTTCCACTCACGGTGGAAGGTGAAGGGGAGCCAGTATGTACAGAAATAACATGTCAAGAAAGAAAGCAAGAAAGAAAGAGGGAAGGTGCCAGGCTCCTTTTGACATTTAGCTCTCATGGGAATTAATAGAGTGAGAACTCAGTCACCATAGATGGAGGGCATTAATCTGTTCATGAGAGATATGCCTCCATGACCAAAACACCTCCCATTAGGCCCCATCTCCAACAATGAAGATCAAATTTTAACATGAGATTAGATGGGGACAAACAACCCACATTCAAATGATAGCAGGTACCCCATTTGATACTCAAATTGTCTTTATTTCTTCTTTTCTGGAGAGAGAATTGTCAGGCAACTATCTTGAAACCATTAAGAATTACCTCTTTTAGAAAGTTTGGGAAGCAAAGGACATGAGTAAACCCTTTGGCTTTTGAGGGTTCACCATAAAAACCTTTAAAAGCACTAGATGATACAGGTGAAGGGAGATAAGGAGGTGAAAACTATAGGAAGTACATTTATGCTCTGGAGCCTTTTGTGGGGGATGCTTCTGGAGCCAACTGATACCCATGTATATGATTGTTCACAGGAACTAAAAAGGTATCAGTAGTTAAGAGCTACAACTTTGGTTGAGATGGAGGAGGTCCCTTGACCAAAGGATGATAGTATGATGTTCAAAGGCCTGTCTACTTATACTGGACCACAGACTCAATAGCAACATAGTTGGACTTCAAAACAATACCGGGGTGGACTAATCAGACTTTAACACTTTCTCTGTTTATCTGTAGGAATCGGAATCATCAGTTTTGAATTGTTTAAGACATTAGGATACTTGAACAATTCATAGGGTTCTGAAAAAAGAGTTGATGAGTCTTAAGCAATGAATTAGGGAAATCAAAAGGAGGTGATGATCCTCTCTGCCTCAAATTTAACAACCAATTAATAAACATTGGAATTTCGTCTGAAAAACAAAACAAAACAAAACAAAACAAAAATTTCCAAAGGTAATATATCTTGGATTCAGAAGTTCTGCTCTCTTATCTAGTCTTTTCCTTCATATGCATGTCATCATTTCCCACAAAACTTCCACTAGAGTTTTTTCTAGCTAAGCAGGAGTTAGACTGTGTTTCTCTCCTATTTGCATCATATTATTGGACATGCAGACCATATCCTCTTACTTTTGTCCCTCTTACACTTACTAGTGTCAGATACATGGTAGCTACTTTGTAGCCACTTGTTAATTGAATACACTCATGATGGCTTCATGAATGTCCTGACACAGAAGTGCCTTCCTCACCTTGGCCAAATGAACAGCTGCCCCATAACATATAGGTACCTCACAGCTCATGAGATAAGCTTTATCCACAGGAGCAGCATGGTCAGCTTTTGCCACTGCAATCTCAGGCACAACAGTATATTCAGTGAACATGCTCATGCAAAAGGGTGGTAAGTTCACTTCTTAAATCACTTCAGTTTCCTAAATCTCTTCCTATGCCAGGCTGCAAGATGTGGAGGTCCCATATTACCTTAATCATGTGATTGCTCTCATTCACCCTGATCATTTCAGGTATGCTAAGAATAACAAGGTCAAGATCCTTTTTGATATGCCTGGGGAAGAGCATATCATTGCTTTCTATTGGTTCTTTGAAATGTCACTGTCATCCTATCAACTGAAATTTAACCTCTATTTTCTAGTCGATTAGAACATTGATTCATTTGTCAAACACTCAATACATTCCAACTCTGAGACAGGCACTGTGCTGAATACTGTGAGGGATGCATATGTGTGTGTGTGTATATATATGTATGTATATATGTATATGTATACATATGTGTGTGTGTATGTGTGTATGTATATATGTGTGTGTGTATATATACATAGCAGTGCCTATCCCCAAGAAGCTCTCAATCTATTTAAAAGTACACTGGTTCTATCTCAACCTTCATTTGGCTGTAGATATATAGACTTGACTCAGCCACTGTCCCACTAGATTGCCAGAGACAGTGGACACAGATGATAGTGATGCAACTCTTGGAATCACCAGCTATATCTGATATTGTGATTTGTCATTAGTTAGAAGACTCTAGAGGCATGATATGTGATTTGTTAGAATAATCTAGAGCACACTAATTTCCTTTTTTGGTAAATTCGTTAATGCACTTTAAATTCCTCCTCTGTGTCGAAGGAACTTTTTGGAATGCTGTGGTAAGAAGGTTTTTGCTGGCCCATTTTTCCCTTGGTTTCATAGAGCTCGCTCCATTGATGATATCCTCCGCAATTTCAGCTCCTTTGTGGCCTGGGATTAAAGGAAAATTTACTGGGAATTACACTTTCAGGACATGTTCATCAGACTCACAGCTCCTGAAGATATTATCTGCATAGGAATAAAGTGACCAAGGATCAATTGGTTTGTGATTTTTAAATTTCTTTTATCTGAGACTGAATGTTAAAAATATTTTTATATAAATTATCTCATTTGATCTCTCCAACAAGACTCAGAGGAACACAGGGCAGAGCTTATTTTTCCACAACTTAAAGATGAGAAAAGGAAGATTCAAGCACCTAGAATGACTTGTCCAAAGTCACATGGCTCATGTTCAGACCTAGAGATAAACTGAGGCTTTTGAAATCTAGTCTGTATACTTTATGTCATCAAAGAGATTTGAAATGTGAGGGACTATCTCATACAATAAAGGGTTTTGTTTGACCAAATATTAATAATACTATCATTGAGAAACACAGAACTTTAGGCCCAGTATTGTGGAAGATTTCTCCAATGCTCTGGGAAAACAAACTTTCAAAATTTTAAACTTGTACATTGAAAACATTCTTTAGGTTAATAATGTAAATTAAGTTTAATTTAAAGTAACATTGAAAAGTTCAAAAGTTTCTTAGTTTATGGCCTAAGTTTTCTTTACTGTGGGTAGGACAAACCCCATTACATTGGATCAAAAAAGTGAAATATTTTATGTACTGTAACCCATATATTAGTATTCTTACTGGAATGCTGCCAGAAAAGCATACTAACTAGTTTTCTGGTATCTGTAGTGGGAGAGGCAGCATTTTATAGCTGGAACACTGGAAACTGCTATGGTACAATTGCAGCAAATTGGTGAGAAGATACACTCATGAGAAATGCTGTGGTTTTGGCTCCACAGTGTTAAAATGACTTCAAGATGCTATTAAAGGGTAGGAGTTATTATCTTATGTATACAGCAATTTTGTACTACATATCAAATAAGAATGTGCAATTATCTATGGGAAGCTATCCACAGCATAAGCTGGGGGTGGAATTATCTGTCCTGAGTAACAGAGCCAATCTTTAACTGATTTTATACAGGGTTCAGGGTCCTTGCTCCTGCAATTTTCATCTTGGTGGGCTGTTCGGATTTATTATTTAGGGAGTAGCCTTTGAAGTTAAGGAACATATCAATGTGAGAACAGGAAATAGTGACTAATTAACCAGTGAACATTTCAGTGGATGGTGACCCAGCATACAATAGCCACTGACTAAATGCTGTTTGGATGAATGATAAACAGAAGAATATAGCTTCTGGAGAGCGTCAGTTAAAACAGATAATTGAGCTCTTTCCTTTGTGTACATTCTTATCACTTTTCATTTTGTTATTCACTTCCTTTCATCAATAAAATAAAGCCCTTAGCATATCGTCGGGCATGGAGTTGATAATTTATTGCGTTAGTTCTTCTTTTTCCTGTTTCATCTTTCATTCCCCATCTTTTTCTTACCCCTTCTTTTCCTCCACCATTTATTTTCTCCTAGCATCTTTCCAATTCTCTTCATTCCTTTTTGCTCTCACTCTTGTAACCATCCCCCTAAACCTTCTTCCACTTTGATGAGATGTGGTATGGACTACAAGCATATAGCTGTTTGTATTTGTTGCATTTGTTGAATCGGCTGTTGAATTTCCCGGACTTAATTTAAAAGATTTGTGAATTTAATGTGTAATGAGATTCTAATCAGTAATATTCCTAATCTTGATATTTAGCAATTTTATAAAACTTGAGATGCACTATATGAGAGCTTGATTTGAGAGTGGCAAGGCAGGGCCTTTGATAGGTCTTTTTTTTCCATTTCTGGTCTAAGCTCTGTTCAATAATTGTTAACTCTTTCAAATCATGGAGTAATTGCTATTTATTCTTGGAAATTGAAATTTACTATACGGTACACTTTTTCAGATGAATTTTCCGAGGCTTTTAAAGTTTGCAAGCACAAAGCAATGCAGTAGGATAACTAGTCTGTTAGTCACTGAGGATGCATTTATTATCAGTTTTGTATCATAGAAGTATGGAAAAATGCATTCCCTGTCCCTTCAAAAACCAAAAAAGTATAATACTTAAAAAACCTTCTAGGTCAAATTGTAAAATATGTAAGTCTATGATATTACATCACTTAATTAGGAATTTCATTATAAAGAAAAATAATTACCAATTGAATCAGTTACCAATATTTTACAGTTATGAAAAATATCATCAACTCTATTCATTTATCTTAGTTTTTTAAAATATACTTAAAGTTCTAGGGTACATGTGCACAACATACAGGTTTGTTACATATGTATACATGTGGCATGTTGATGTGCTGCACCCATTACCTCGTCATTTACATTAGGTATATCTCCTAATGCTATCCCTCCCCGCTCGTCCACCCCACCACAGGCCCCGGTGTGTGATGTTCCCCTTCCTGTGTCCAAGTGTTCTCATTGTTCAGTTCCCTCCTATGAGTGAGAACATGCGGTGTTTGGTTTTCTGTTCTTGTGATAGTTTGCTGAGAATGATGGTTTCCAGCTTCATCCATGTCCCTACAAAGGACATGAACCCATCCTTTTTTATGGCTGCATAGTATTCCATGGTGTATATGTGCAACATTTTCTTAATCCAGTCTATCGCTGATGGACATTTGGATTGGTTCCAAGTCTTTGCTGTTGTGAATAGTGCTGCAATAAACAAACGTGTGCATGTGTCTTTGTATTAGCAGGATTTACAGTCCTTAGGGTATATACCCAGTAATGGGTTCGCTGGGTCAAATGGTATTTCTAGTTCTAGATCCTTGAGGAATCGCCAGTCTGTCTTCCACAATGGTTGAACTAGTTTACAGTCCAACCAACAGTGTAAAAGTGTTCCTATTTCTCCACATCCTCTCCAGCATGTGTTGTTTCCTGATTTTTTAATGATCGCCATTCTAACTGGTGTGAGATGGTATCTCACTGTGGTTTTGATTTGCATTTCGCTAATGACCAGTGATGATGAGCATTTTTTAATGTGTCTGTGGGCTGCATAAATGTCTTCTTTTGAGAAGTGTCTGTTCATATCATTGCCCACTTTTTGATGGAGTTGTTTGATTCCTTTCTTGTAAATTTGTTTAAGTTCTTTGTAGATTCTGGATATGGATATTAGCCCTTTGTCAGATGGGTAGATTGTAAAACTTTTCTTCCATTCTGTAAGTTGTCTGTTCACTCTGATGGTAGTTTCTTTTGCTGTGCAGAAGTGCCTTAGTTTAATTAGATCCCATTTGTCAATTTTGGCTTTTGTTGCGATTGCTTTTGGTGTTTTAGTCATGAAGTCCTTGCCCATGCCTATGTCCTGAATGGTATTGCCTAGGTTTTCTTTTAGGTTTTTTATGGTTTTATGTATAACATTTAAGTCTTTAAACCATCTTGAATTAATTTTTGTATAAGGTGTAAGGAAGGGCTCCGGTTTCAGCTTTGTACTTGTGGCTAGCCAGTTTTCCCAGCACCATTTAATAAATAGGGAATCCTTTCCCCATTTCTTGTTTTTGTCAGGTTTGTCAAAGATCAGATGGTTGTAGATGTGTGGTGTTGTTTCTGAGGCCTCTGTTCTGTTCTGTTGGTCTATGTATCTGTTTTGGTACCAGTACCATGCTGTTTTGGTTACTGTAGGCTTATAGTATAATTTGGAGTCAGGTAGCGTGATGCCTCCGGCTTTGTTCTTTTTGCTTAGGCTTGTCTTGGCAATGCAGGCTCTTTTTTGGTTCCATATGAACTTTGAAGTAGTTTTCTCCAATTCTGTGAAGAAAGTCATTGGTAGCTTGACAGGGATGGCATTGAATCTATAAATTATTTTGGGCAGTATGGCCATTTTCATGATATTGATTCTTCCTATCCATGAGCATGGAATGTTCTTCCATTTGTTTGTGTCCTCTTTTATTTCGATGAGCGGTGGTTTGTAGTTCTCCTTGAAGAGAACTGGGAAGTTCTTCACATCCCTTGTAAGCTGAATTCCTAGGTGTTTAATTCTCTTTGTAGCAATTGTGAATGGGAGTTCACTTATGATTTGGCTCT
>NW_012110375.1:126903-132224 GCF_000951045.1 Mandrillus leucophaeus | reverse complement strand
TAGATGTCTATTAGGTCTGCTTCGTGCAGAGCTGAGTTCAATTCCTGGATATCCTTGTTAACCTTCTGTCTCATTGATCTGTCTAATGTTGACAGTGGGATATTAAAGTCTCCCATTATTATTGTATGGGAGTCTAAGTCTCTTTGTAGGTCTCTAAGGGCTTGCTTTATGAATCTAGGTGCTCCTGTATTGGGTGCATATAGATTTAGGATAGTTAGCTCTTCTTGTTCAATTGATCCCTTTACCATTATGTAATTGCCTTCTTTATCTCTTTTGATCTTTGTTGGTTTAAAGTCTGTGTTATCAGAGACTAGAATTGCAACCCCTGCTATTTTTTGTTTTTCATTTGCTTGGTAGATCTTCCTCCATCCCTTTATTTTGAGCCTATATGTGTCTCTGCACATGAGATGGGTCTCCTGAATACAGCACACTGATGGGTCTCCTGAATACAGCACACTGATGGGTCTTGACTCTTTATTCAGTTTGCAAGTCTGTTTCTTTTAATTGGTGCATTTAGCCCATTTACATTTAAGGTTAATATTGTTATGTGTGAATTTGATCCTGTCATTTTGATGTTAGCTGATTATTTTGCTCGTTAGTTGATGCAGTTTCTTCCCAGCACTGATGGTCTTTACAGTTTGCCATGTTTTTGCAATGACAGGTACTGGTTGTTCCTTTCCATGTTTAGTGCTTTCTTCAGGAGCTCTTGTAAGGCAGGCCTGGTGGTGACAAAATCTCTCAGCATTTGTTTGTCTGTAAAGGATTTTATTTGTCCTTAACTTATGAAGCTTAGTTTGGCTGGGTATGAAATTCTGGGTTGAAAATTGTTTTCTTTGAATATTGTTCCGAATCTCTTCTGGCTTGTAGAGTTTCTGCTGAGAGATCTGCTGTTAGTCTGATGGACTTCCCTTTGTAGGTAACCTGATCTTTCTCTCTGGCCACCCTTAATATTTTTTCTTTCATTTCAACCTTGGTGAATCTTTCAATTATGTGTCTAGGTGTTGCTCTTCTCAAGGAGTATCTTTGTGGTGTTCTCTGTTTTCCCTGAATTTGAATGTTGGCTTGCCTTGCTAGGTTGGGGAAGTTCTCCTGGATAATATCCTGAAGAGTGTTTTTCCAACTTGATTCAATTCTTCCCATCACTTTCAGGTACACCAATCAAACGTAGATTTGGTCTTTTCACATGTCCCATATTTCTTAGAGGCTTTGTTCATTTCTTTTTACTCTTTTTTCTCTAATCTTCTCTTCTAACTCCATTTCATCATGTGATCTTCAATCACTAATACCCTTTCTTCCACTTCATTGAATCCATCACTGAAGCTTGTGTATATATCACTAGTTCTTGTGCCATGGTTTTCAGTTCCATCGGGTCATTAAAGGTCTTCTCTATACTGTTTATTCTAGTTAGCCATTCATCTAATCTGCTTTCAAGATTTTTAGCTTACTTGCAATGGGTTTAAACGTCCTCCTTTAGCTTAGAGAAGTTTGTTATTACTGAACTTCTGAAGCCTACTTTTGCCAACTTATCAAAGTCATTCTCCATCCAGCTTTGTTCTGTTGCTGGTGAGGAGCTGTGATCCTTTGGAGGAGAAGAGGCAGTCTGGTTTTCAGAATTTTGAGCTTTTCTGCTCTGGTTTCTCCCCATCTTTGTGGTTTTCTCTACCTTTGGTGTTTGATGATGGTGACCTACAGATGCAGTTTTGGTGTGGATGTCCTTTTTGTTGATGTTGATGCTATGCCTTTCTGTTTGTTAGTTTTCCTCCTAACAATCAGGTCCCTCAGATGCAGGTCTATTGGAGTTTGCTGGAGGTCCACTCCAGACCCTGTTTGCTTCAGTATCACCATTGGAGGCTGCAGAGCAGCAAATATTGCAGAACAGCAAATATTGCTGCCTGGTCCTTCCTATGGAAGCTTCGTCTCAGAGGGGCACTCGGCTGTATCAGGTGTCAGTGGGCCCCTATGGGGAGGTGTCTCCCAGTTAGGCTACACAGGGTTCAGGGACCCACTTGAGGAGGAATCTGTCTGTTCCCAGAGCTCAAACACCATGCTGGGAGAACCACTGCTTTCTTCAGAACTGTCAGACAGGGATGTTTAAGTCTGCAGAAGTTTCTGCTGCCTTTTGTTCAGCTCTGCCCTGCCCCAGAGGTGGAGTCTACAGAGGCAGGCAGGCCTGGTTGAGCTGTGGTGGGCTCCACCCATTTCGAGCTTCCAGGTTGCTTTGTTTACCCACTCAAGCCTCAGCAATGGCGGACACCCCTCCCCAAGCCAGGCTGCCACCTAGCAGTTCAATTTCGGACTGCTGTGCTAGCAGTGAGCAAGGCTCCATGGGTGTGGGACCCTCTGAGCCTAGCATGGGATATAATCTCCTGGTGTGCTGTTTGCTAAGATCATTGGAAAAGTAATATTTAGGTGGCAGTGTTCCGATTTTCCTAGTACAGTTTGTCATGGCTTCCCTTGGCTAGGAAAGGGAAATCCCTGGACCCCTTATGCTTCCTGGGTGAGGCAATGGCCCACCCTGCTTCAGCTTGCCTTCCATGGGCTGCACCCACTGTTCTACCAGTCCCAATGAAATGAACCAGGTACCTCTACTGGAAATGCAGGAATCACCTATCTTCTGCATTGATCACACTAGGAGCTGCAGACCAGAGCTCTTACTATTCAGCTATCTTGGAATGGATCCCCTCATTTATCTTGGTTTTAAAAATTCTTCTTTTACTAAGCAAAGTGGACAGACTAAAAATGTAAATAATTTATATATAACTCACTCGAATATATGTCTACAAATCTTTTTAATGAAACAGGATTTCCTCTTATTTGCCTTAAAAAGTAAAGGCGAAACCACTTTAATTTACCTTAATACAAACTCCCCCAGCCTTTAGAGGTTCAGCTTGCATTTCTTCAATTGAAAGAGGAGAACTGGCTGCCTGGCATGTAATTGTCTGCAGATGCAAGGAAAACAAAATGACATTATTTAGCAATAACATTTATGTATTAGTTCATTCTTACAGTGCTATAGAGAAATACCTGAGACTGAGTAATTTATAAAGAAGAGAGGTTTAATTAGCTCACAGTTCTTCAGGCTGTATAGCAAGCATAGTGGCTTCTGCTTGGCTTCTGGAGAGGGCTCAGGAAACTTACAATCATGGTGGAGGCAAATGGGAAGCAGGAACATCTTATATAGCTGGAGTAGGAGGAAGAGAGTGAGGGGGGAGGTGATACAAACTTTTAAACAAACAGATCTCATGAGAACTCTGTCATGAGAACAGCACCAAAGTGATGATGCTAAACCATTGATGAAAGATCCACACCTGTGAGCCCATCTCTTCTCACTAGGCCCCACCTCCAACACTGGAGATTACAATTCAACATGAGTTATGGGTGGGGACAAAAATTGAAACCCTACTAATTTATCTTTTTTTCTGACTACACAAATGACTGTTACTTGTTATAATTTGTAAAAATACAAAAAAAAAAAATTAAAAAAAGATCACATGCAATTTCAGGTGCAAGCTGATGAAATTTTAGCATATTTCCTTCCAGTCTTTCAGTGTAATTTTTATATAGTTGAGATGTCATACAAGCAATTTTGTATTCTGCTTATTAAAAATTTTTTTAATTTTAGTTTTTGTGACTACATAGTAGGTATATGTTTTTATGAGAACATTAACTGTTTGAGATAACCATGCGATGCATAATAATCAAATCATGTAAATGGGGTATCCATCTTCTAAAACATCTATCCTTTGGTTGCAAGCAATGCATTTATACTTTTTAATTTATTTTAAAATGTGAAATCAAATTATTATTGACTATAGTCACCCTGTTGGGTTATCAAATACTCGGTCTTATTCTTTCTACTTTTTTTGTACCCATTAACACTTGCCAGCTTCCCTCCTACCTCTCTACTCCCCTTGCTGGCTTCTGGTAACCATCCTTCTATTCTCTATCTCCGTAAGTTCAGCTGTTTTGATTTTCAGATTCCACAAATACATGAGAACATGTAAAGTTTGTCTTTCTGTGCCTGGCTTATATCACTTGGTATACGGACCTCCAGTTCCATCCATGTTGCTGCAAATGACAGCATATTATTCTTTTTTTATGGTTGAATAGTACTCCATTGTGTATAAGTACCATATTTTCTTTTTTCAGTCATCTGTTGATGGACGCTTAGGTTGCCACCAAGTTTTTGCTATTGTGAACAGTGCTGCAACAAACATGGGAGTGCAGATATTTCTTTGATTCATTTATTTCCTTTCTCTTGTGTATATACCCAGCCATGGGATTGCTGGATTATGTGGTAGCTCTATTTTTAGTTTTTTGAGGAACCTCCAAATTGTTCTCTGTAGTGGTTGTACTAATTTACACTCCCACCAACAGTGTGTGAAGGTTCCCTTTTTTTCACATTCTTGCTAGCATTTGTTATTGCCTGTTTTTTGGATACAAGCCAACTTAACTGGGGTGATATAATATCTCATTGTAGCTTTGATTTGCCTTTCTTTGATGATCAGTGATGTTGAGAACCTTTACATATGCCTGTTTACTATTTGTATGTCTTCTTTTGAGAAATTTTTATTAAAATAGTTTGCCCATTTTTAAATTGGATTGTTAGATTTTTTTTCCTATAGGGTTGTTTGAGCTCCTTATATATTTTGATTATTAATTCATTGTCAGATGGGTTGTTTGCAAATATTTTCTCCCATTCTGGGGTTGTCTCTTCACTTTGTTGACTATTTGTTTTACTCTACAGAAGTTCTTGAACTTCATGTGATCTCTTTTGTCCATGTTTGCTTTGGTTGTCTGTGCTTGTAGGGTATTAATTAGGAAATTTTTGCCCAGACCAGTGTGCCAGAGAGTTTCCATGATTTTTTCTTTTAGTAGCTTCATAGCTTGAGTTCTTAGATTTAAGTCTTTAATCCATTTTGATTTGATTTTTGTATATGATGAGAGACAGAGGTCAAGCTTCATTCTTCTGCTTATGGATATACAGTTATCCTAATACCATGTATTGAAGAGATCTTTTTTTATACTCTACTTTTTTGCCAGTAACAGCCACCATTTGTTGAACAGTTACCATTTACTTCTTCATATGAATTTTCTCATGACTTTGAAATGCTTTCTAATCATAATTGTAAATGGCTAATTTTAGTACTCTAACTTTTTAAGTTATACTTCAAGTTCTGGCATACATCTGCAGAACGTGCAGGTTTGTTACATAGGTATATATGTTCCATGGTGGTTTGCTGCACCCATCAACCTGTCATCTACATTAGGTATTTCTCTTAATGCTATCCTCCATGGTGGTTTGCTGCACCCATCAACCT
>NW_012110375.1:123250-126268 GCF_000951045.1 Mandrillus leucophaeus | reverse complement strand
TGCTGGATTTGGTTTGCCAGTATTTTATTGAGGATTTTCGCATTGATGTTCGTCAGGGATATTGGTCTAAAATTCTCTCTTTTTTGTGTGTGTGTCTCTGCCAAGCTTTGGTATCAGGATGATGCTGGCCTCATAAAATGAGTTAGGGAGGATTTCCTCTTTTTCTATTGATTGGAATAGTTTCAGAAGGCATGGTACCAGATCCTCTTTGTACCTCTGGTAGAATTCGGCTGTGAATCTGTCTGGTCCTGCACATTTTTTGGTTGGTAAGCTATTAATTATTGCCTCAATTTCAGAGGTTATTGGTTTATTCAGTGATTCAACTTCTTCCTGGTTTAGTCTTGGGAAAGTGTATATGTCCAGGAATTTATCCATTTCCTCTAGATTTTTTTGTTTATTTGTGTAGAGGTGTTTTTAGTATTCTCTGATGGTAGTTTGTATTTCTGTGGGATTGGTGGTGATATCCCCTTATCATTTTTTATTGTGTCTATTTGATTATTCTCTTTTCCTCTTTATTAGTCTTGCTAACGGTCTATCAATTTTGTTGATCTTTTAAAAAACGAGCTCCTGGATTCATTGATTTTTTGAAGGGGTTTTTGTGTCTCTATCTCCTTCAGTTCTGCTCTGATCTTGGTTATTTCTTGCCTTCTGCTAACTTTTGAATGTGTTTGCTCTTGCTTCTCTAGTTCTTTTAATTGTGATGTTGTTAGGATGTTGATTTTACATCGTTCCTGCTTTCTCTTGTGGTCATTTAGTGCTCTAAATTTCCCTCTACACACTGCTTTAAATGTGTCCCAGAGATTCTGATATGTTGTGTCTTTGTTCTTATTGGTTTCAAAGAACATCTTTATTTTTGCCTTCATTTCGTTATTAACCCAGTAGTCATTCAGGAGCAGGTTGTTCTGTTTCCATGTGCTTGTGAGGTTTTGAGTGAATTTCTTAATCCTGAGTTCTAATTTGACTGCACTGTGGTCTGAGAGACTGTTGTGACTTCTGTTCTTTTACATTTGCTGCAGAGTGCTTTACTTCGAACTCTGTGGTCAATTTTGGAATAAGTGCGATCCGGTGCTGAGAAGAATGTATATTCTGTTAATTTTGGGTGCTGAGTTCTGTAGATGTCTATTAGGTCTGCTTCGTGCAGAGCTGAGTTCAATTCCTGGATATCCTTGTTAACCTTCTGTCTCATTGATCTGTCTAATGTTGACAGTGGGATATTAAAGTCTCCCATTATTATTGTATGGGAGTCTAAGTCTCTTTGTAGGTCTCTAAGGGCTTGCTTTATGAATCTAGGTGCTCCTGTATTGGGTGCATATAGATTTAGGATAGTTAGCTCTTCTTGTTCAATTGATCCCTTTACCATTATGTAATTGCCTTCTTTATCTCTTTTGATCTTTGTTGGTTTAAAGTCTGTGTTATCAGAGACTAGAATTGCAACCCCTGCTATTTTTTGTTTTTCATTTGCTTGGTAGATCTTCCTCCATCCCTTTATTTTGAGCCTATATGTGTCTCTGCACATGAGATGGGTCTCCTGAATACAGCACACTGATGGGTCTTGACTCTTTATTCAGTTTGCAAGTCTGTTTCTTTTAATTGGTGCATTTAGCCCATTTACATTTAAGGTTAATATTGTTATGTGTGAATTTGATCCTGTCATTTTGATGTTAGCTGATTATTTTGCTCGTTAGTTGATGCAGTTTCTTCCCAGCACTGATGGTCTTTACAGTTTGCCATGTTTTTGCAATGACAGGTACTGGTTGTTCCTTTCCATGTTTAGTGCTTTCTTCAGGAGCTCTTGTAAGGCAGGCCTGGTGGTGACAAAATCTCTCAGCATTTGTTTGTCTGTAAAGGATTTTATTTGTCCTTAACTTATGAAGCTTAGTTTGGCTGGGTATGAAATTCTGGGTTGAAAATTGTTTTCTTTGAATATTGTTCCGAATCTCTTCTGGCTTGTAGAGTTTCTGCTGAGAGATCTGCTGTTAGTCTGATGGACTTCCCTTTGTAGGTAACCTGATCTTTCTCTCTGGCCACCCTTAATATTTTTTCTTTCATTTCAACCTTGGTGAATCTTTCAATTATGTGTCTAGGTGTTGCTCTTCTCAAGGAGTATCTTTGTGGTGTTCTCTGTTTTCCCTGAATTTGAATGTTGGCTTGCCTTGCTAGGTTGGGGAAGTTCTCCTGGATAATATCCTGAAGAGTGTTTTTCCAACTTGATTCAATTCTTCCCATCACTTTCAGGTACACCAATCAAACGTAGATTTGGTCTTTTCACATGTCCCATATTTCTTAGAGGCTTTGTTCATTTCTTTTTACTCTTTTTTCTCTAATCTTCTCTTCTAACTCCATTTCATCATGTGATCTTCAATCACTAATACCCTTTCTTCCACTTCATTGAATCCATCACTGAAGCTTGTGTATATATCACTAGTTCTTGTGCCATGGTTTTCAGTTCCATCGGGTCATTAAAGGTCTTCTCTATACTGTTTATTCTAGTTAGCCATTCATCTAATCTGCTTTCAAGATTTTTAGCTTACTTGCAATGGGTTTAAACGTCCTCCTTTAGCTTAGAGAAGTTTGTTATTACTGAACTTCTGAAGCCTACTTTTGCCAACTTATCAAAGTCATTCTCCATCCAGCTTTGTTCTGTTGCTGGTGAGGAGCTGTGATCCTTTGGAGGAGAAGAGGCAGTCTGGTTTTCAGAATTTTGAGCTTTTCTGCTCTGGTTTCTCCCCATCTTTGTGGTTTTCTCTACCTTTGGTGTTTGATGATGGTGACCTACAGATGCAGTTTTGGTGTGGATGTCCTTTTTGTTGATGTTGATGCTATGCCTTTCTGTTTGTTAGTTTTCCTCCTAACAATCAGGTCCCTCAGATGCAGGTCTATTGGAGTTTGCTGGAGGTCCACTCCAGACCCTGTTTGCTTCAGTATCACCATTGGAGGCTGCAGAGCAGCAAATATTGCAGAACAGCAAATATTGCTGCCTGGTCCTTCCTATGGAAGCTTCGTCTCAGAGGGGCACTC
>NW_012110375.1:105894-120135 GCF_000951045.1 Mandrillus leucophaeus | reverse complement strand
TCCATGGTGGTTTGCTGCACCCATCAACCTGTCATCTACATTAGGTATTTCTCTTAATGCTATCCTCCATGGTGGTTTGCTGCACCCATCAACCTGTCATCTACATTAGGTATTTCTCTTAATGCTATCCTTCCCCTTCTCCCCTACTTCCCAACAGGCCCTGTTGTGTGATGTTCCTCTCCCTTTGTCCATGTAGTTGTCATTCTTCACCTACCAATTATGAGTGAGAACATGTGGTGTTTGGTTTTCTGTTCCTGTGTTAGTTTGGCGATAATGATGATTTCCAGCTTCACATATATCCCTGCAAAGGACATGAACTCATTTTTTATGACTGCATAGTATTCCATAGTGTATATGTGTCACATTTTCTTTATCCAGTCTATCATTGACGGGCATTTGGGTTGATTCCAAGTCTTTGCTATTGTGAATAGTACTGCGATAAGCGTACGTGTGAATGTGTCTTTATAGTAGAATGGTTTATAATCTTTGGGGTAGATACCCAGTAATGGGATTGCTGGCTCAAATGATATTTCTGGTTCTAGATCCTTGAGGAATTGCCACACTGTCTTCCACAATGGTTGAACTAATGTATACTCCCACCAACAGCATAAAATCTTTCCTATTTCTTCACATCCTTACCAGCATATGTTGTTTGCTAACTTTTTAATGATCAACATTCTAACTGGTGTGAGATGGTATTTCACTGTGGTTTTGATTTGCATTTCTCTAATGACCAGTGATGATGAACTTTTTTTCATATTTTTTGGCTGCGTAAATGTATTCTTTTGAGAAGTGTCTGTTCATATCCTTTGCCTACTTTTTGATTTTTTTTTTCTTGTAAATTTGTATAAGTTCCTTGTAGATTCTGAATATTAGACCTTTGTCAGATGGATACATTGCAAAATTTTCTCCCATTCTGTAGGTTGCCTGTCCATTCTGATGATAGTTTCTTTGGCTGTGAAGAAGCTCTTTAGTTTAATTAGATTCCATTAGTTGATGTTGGCTTTTGTTGCAATTGTTTTTGGTGTTTTAGTCATGAAGTCTTTGCCCATGCCTATGTCCTGAATGGTATTGCTTAGGTTTTCTTCTAGGGTTTTTATGGTTTTAGGTCTAACATTTAAGTCTTAAATCCATCTCAAGTTAATTTTTGTATAAAGTATAAGTAAGGGGTCCAGTTTCAGTTTTCTGCATATGGCTAGCCAGTTTTTCAGCACCATTTATTAAATAGGGAATCCTTTCCCCATTGCTTGTTTTTGTCAGGTTTGTTGATGATCAGATGGTTGTAGATGTTTCGTGTTATTTCTGAGGTCTCTTTTCTGTTCCATTGGTCTATATACCTGTTTTGGTACTAGTACCATGCTATTTTGGTTGCTGTAGCCTTATAGTATAGTTTCAAGTCAGGTAGCATGATGCCTCTAGTTTTGTTCTTTTTGCTCAGGATTGTCTTGGCTATACAGACTCTTTTGTGGTTCCATATAAAATTTAAGGTAGTTTTTCTAATTCTGTGAAGAAAGTCAATGGTAGTTTGATGGGAATAGCATTGAATCTTTATATTACTTTGGACAGTATGGCCATTTTCACGATATTGATTCTTCCTATCCATGAGCATGGAATGTTTTTCCATTTGTTTGTGTATTCTCTTATTTCCTTGAGCAGTGGTTTGTTTTTTGGCTGCATAAATGAAGAACCTCCTTGAAGAGGTTCTTCACATCCTCTTTAAGTTGTATTCCTAGGTATTTTATTTTCTTTGTAGCAATTGTGAGTGAGAGTTCACTCATAATTTGGCTCTATGTTTGTCTGTTATTGATACATTGCTTGTGATTTTTGTACATTGATTTTGTATCCAGAAACTTTGCTGAAGTTGCTTATTAGCTTAAGGAGGTTTTGGGCTGAGACAATGGGGCTTTCTAAATATACAATCATGTCATCTGCAAACAGAGACAATTTGACTTCCTCTCTTCCTATTTGAATACCCTTTATTTCTTTCTCTTGCCTGATTGCCCTGGCCAGAACCTCCAATACTATGTTAAATAGGAGTGGTAAGAGAGGACATCCTTGTCTTGTGCTGAATTTCAAAGGGAATGCTTCCAGCTTTTGCCCATTTAGTATGATATTGGCTATGGGTTTGTCACAAATAGCTCCTATTTTTTAGATACATTGTGTTAATGTCTAGTTTTTGAGTGTTTTTAGCTTGAAGGGGTGTTGAATTTTATCAAAGGTCTTTTCTGCATCTACTAAGATAATCATGTGCTTTTGTCATTGGTTCTGTTTATGTGATGGATTACGTTTGTTGATTAGCATATGTTGAACCAGACTTGCATCCCGGGAATGAAGCTGACTTGATCGTGGTAGATAAGCTTTTTGATGTGTTGCTGGATTTGGTTTGCTAGTATTTTATTGAAGATTTTCACATTGATGTTCATCAGGGATGTTAGCCTGATATTTTCTTTTTTGTGTGTGTGTGTTTCTGCCAGGTTTTAGTATCAGCATGATGCTGGCCTCATAACATGAGTTATGGAGGACTCCCTCTTTTTCTATTGTTTGGAATAGTTTCAGAAGGAATGGTATAAGTTCCTCTTTGTACCTCTGGTAGAATGAGGCTGTGAATCTATCTGGATCTGGGCTTTTTTTGGTTGGTAGACTATTAATTCCTGCCTCAATTTCTGAAGTTTTTATTGGTCTATTCAGGGATTCAACTTCTTCCTGGTTTAGTCTTTAGAGAGTGTATGTATCCAGGAATTTATCAATTTCTTCTAGGTTTTCTAGTGTATTTGTGTGGCGGTGTTTATAGTATTCTCTAATGGTAGTTTGTATTTCTGTGGGTTCAGTGATGATTTTCCCTTTATCATTTTTTATTGTATCTATTTGATTCTTCTCTCTTCTTTATTAGTCTGTCTAGTGGTCTATTTTGTTGATCTTTTCAAGGAACTAACTCCTGTATTCATTGATTTTTTGAAGGAATTTTTGTGTCTCTATCTCCTTCAATTCTACTTTGATCTTAGTTATTTCTTGTCTTCTGCTACCTTTTGAATTTTTTTGCTCTTGCTACTCTAGTTCTTTTAATTGTGATGATAGGGTATCAATTTTAGGGTGTCTTTCCTGCTGTCTCCTGTGGGAATTTAGTGCTATAAATTTTCCTCTAAATACTGCTTTAGCTGTGTCTCAGAGATTCTGGTATATTGTGTTTGCTCTCATTGGTTTCAAAGAACTTATTTATTTTTGCCTTAATTTCATTATTTATCCAGTAGTCATTTAGAAGCAGGTTGTTCAGTTTCCATGTAGTTGTGAGTTCTGAGTGAGTTTCTTAATCCCAAGCTCGAATTTGATTGCACTGTGGTCTGAGAGACTGTTATGATTTCTGTTCATTTACATTTGCTGAGGAGTGTTTTACTTCCAATTATGTGGTCAGTTTTAGAATAAGTGCTATGTGGTGCTGAGAAAAATGTATGTTTTATTGTTTTGTGATGGAGAATTCTGTAGATGTCTATTAGGTCTGCTTGGTCCAGAGCTGAGTTCAAGTCCTGAATATCGTTGTTAATTTTCTGTCTCATTGATCTGTGTAATATTGACAGTGGGGTGTTAAAATCTGCCACTATTATTGTGTGGGGGTCTAAGTCTCTTTGTAGGTTTGTAAGAACTCGTTTTATGAAACTGGGTGCTCCTATATTGGGTGCATATATATTTAGGATAGTTGGCTCTTCTTGTTGCATTTATACATTTACCATTATGTCATGGACTTCTTTGTCTTTTTTGATCTTTCTTGTTTTAAAGTCTGTCTTATCAGAGACTAGGATGGCAACCCATGCCTTTTTTTTTTTTTTTTTTGCTTTCCACTTGCTTGGTAAATAGTCCTCCATCCCTTTATTTTGAGCCTATGTCTGTGTTTGCACATGAGACAGGTATCCTGAATGCAGCACACCAGTGGTTCTTCACTCTTTAGTCAATTTGCCAGTCTGTGTCTTTTAATTGGGGGCATTTAGCCTATTTACATTTAAGGTTAATATTGTTATATGTGAGTTTGATCCTGTCATCATGATTCTAGCTGGTTATTTTCTAGATTAGTTTATGCAGTTTCATTCATCTTTATATTTTGGTATGTGTTTGCAGTGGCTGGTACCAGTTTTTCCTTTCCATATTTAGTGCTTTCTTCAAGGGCTCTTGTAAGGCAGGTCTGGTGGTGACAAAACCCCTCAGCATTTTCTTGTCTGTAAAGGATTTTATTTTCTTCTGCTTATGAAGCTTATTTTGGCTGGATAAGAAATTGTGGGTTGAAAATTCTTTTCTTTAAGAATGTTGAATATTGTCCCCCGCTCTCTTCTGGCTTGTAGGGTTTCTGCAGAGAGATCTGCTGTTAGTTTGATGGGCTTCCCTTTGTGGGTAACCTGACCTTTCTCTCTGGCTGCCCTTAACGTATTTTCCTTCATTTCAACCTTAGAGAGTCTGATGATTATGTGTATTGGGGTTGCTCTTCTCGAGGAGTATCTTAGTGGTGATCTCCGTAGTTCCTGAATTATAATGTTGGCCGGTCTTGCTAGGTTGGGGAAGTTCTTTTGGATAATATGCTGAAGTGTGTTTTTCAACTTGGTTCCATGCTCCCCTTCACTTTCAGGTGTACCAATGTGTCATAGGTTTGGTCTTTTCACATAGTCCCATATTTCTTGAAGGATTTGTTAGTTCCTTTTCCTTCTTTTTTCCTCTAATCTTGTCTTCATGCTTTATTTGATTAAGTTGATCTTCAACCTCTGATATCCTTTTTTCCACTTGATCGATTCAGCTATTGATACTTGTGTATGCTTCACAAAGTTCTCATGCTGTGTTTTTCAGCTCTATTAGGTCGTTTATATTTTTCTCTAAACTGGTTATTCTAGTTAGCAGTTCCTGTAACCTTTTATCAAGGTTCTTAGCTTCCTTTCATTGGGGGCAGAATATGCTCATTTAGCTTGGAGGAGTTTGTTATTAGCTACCTTCTGTAGTGTACTTGTGTTCAATTCGTCAAACTCATTTTCTATCCAGTTTTGTTCCATTTCTGGTGAGGAGTTGTGATCTTTTGGAGGAGAAGAGGCATTCTGGTTTTTGAAATTTTCAGCATTTTTATGCTTTTCCCCCCTCATCTTTGTGGATTTATGTACCTTTGGTCTTTGATGCTGAGGCACTTTGGATGGGGTTTTGCATGGGCATACCTTTTTTTTTTTTTGATATTGATGTTATTGCTTTCTCTTTGTTAGTTTTCCTTCTAACTGTCAGGCCCCTCTGGTGCAGGTCTGCTGGAGTTTGCTGGAGGTCCACTTTAGACCCTGTTTGCCTGGATATCACCAGTGGAGGCTGCAGAACAGCAAAGATTGTTGCGTGCTCCTTCCTCCTGAAGCTTTGTCCCAGAAGGACACCCACCAGATGCCAGCTGGAGCTCTCCTGTATGAGATGTCTGTCGATCCCTGCTGGGAGGTGTCTCCTAGTTAGGAGGCATGGGGGTCAGGGACCCACTTGAAGAGGCAGTCTGTCCCTTAGCAGAGCTTGAACACCATGCTGGGAGATCTGCTCCTCTCTTCAGAGTCAGTAGGCGGCAACGTTTAAGTCTGCTGAAGCTGCTCCCACAGCTGCCCCTTCCCTCAGGTGCTGTGTCCCAGAGAGATGGGAGTTTTTTCTACAAGCCCCTGACTGGGACTTCTGCCTTTCTTTCAGAGTTGCCCTGCCCAGAGAGGAGGACTCTAGCGAGGTAGTCTGGCTACAGTGGCTTTGCTGTGCTGTCTTGCAGTGGGCTCTGCCCAGTCTGAACTTCTTGGGAGCTTTGTTTACAATGTAAGGGAAAAACAACCTACTGAAGCCTCAGTAACGGTGGCAGCCCTCCCCCCATCAAGCTTGAGTGTCCCAGGTTGACTTCAGACTGCTTTCCTGGCAGCAAGAATTTCCAGCCAGTGGATCTTAGCTTACTGGGCTCCATGGGAGTGGGACCCGCTGAGCAAGACCACTTGGCTCCCTGGCTTCAGCCCCTTTTCCAGGGGAGTGAATGGTTCTGTCTCACTGGGGATCCAGGCACCACTGGGTTATGAAAAATATCTCCTGCAGCTAGCTCGGTGTCTGCCAAATGGCCACCCAGTTCTGTGCTTGAAATCCATGGCTCTTGTTGTGTGGACATCTGAGAAAATCTCCTGGTCTACAGTTTGCAAAAACCATGGGAAAACACAGTATCTGGGCTGGATAGCACTCTCCCTCATGGCACAGTCCCTCATGGCTTCACTTGGCTAGGGGAGGAGAGTTTTCCAACTCCTTGTGCTTCCCCTTGAGGCGACACCCCATCCTGCTTCTGCTGGCCCTCCATGGGCTGGACCCACTATCTAACCAGTCCCAATGAGTTGAACCGGGTACCTCAGTTGGAAATGCAGAAATCACCTGCCTTCTGCGTTTTTCTTGCTGGAAGCTGCAGACCGGAATTGTTCCTGTTTGGCCATCTTGCCCAGCTCTCCCTTGTAGTCTATCATTTGAGTGTGTTCTGATTTGCTTAATCAGTAATTACCTAGACATAGAAATATTTCTATTGTTTTGACTATTATAAATAATATTGTGATGAACACTATTGTTCATAATTTTTACTTGCTTGGTTTCCTTGAGAATTACTTGGGAAAAGATAAAGACATTATTTGGGTTAAATTGACTTACATACCTCTTTTCAGAAAGGCTGAATCATTTGGCATGCTGCCTAGAAGTAAAATAGAATGTCTATGTCATTATTTACTCCACCCAAATTAGCACTGACCATAACTGTTAAACACAAAATATCTTGACAGGCATAAAAAGCTAACTATTAGCTTGGTGTAAAAGTGATTGCAGTTTTTGCCATTAAAAGTAATGACAAATCACTTTTGCACCAACCTAATATTTCTTTTTCATTAGCATTTCTTTCTTTCTTTTTTTGTTTTTTTTTTTTTTGAGATTGAGTTTCACTTTTGTTGCCCAGGCTGGAGTGCAATGGCATGATCTTGGCTCACTGCAACCTCCGCCTCCCAGGTTCAAGCTATTCTCCTGCCTCAGCCTCCTGAGTAGCTAAGATTACAGGTGCCTGCCACCATGTCCAGCTAACTTTTTTGTATTTTTATTAGAGATGGGGTTTCACCATGTGAACTCAGGCTGTTCTTGAACTTCTGACCTCAGGTGATCCGCCAGCTTTGGCCTCCCAAATTGCTGAGATTACAGGCTTGAGCCACTGCGCCCGGCCTTTCATTAGTATTTCTTTCAGTGCTAGTGATGTTGAATATTTTCTATGTTTGTTTTAGTCATTTGTATTTTCCCCTTTTGTGAAGTATTTGGTCATATAGTTTGTGTAAGTATCTACTGGCAGCTTTTTCTGATTAATGCATTCGAGTTCTTTATATGTTAAAGGAGTGAATTATTATTTGTCACCTTGTCAGACATGTTTTTCCTTTGTTAATTTTTGACCTTCAATTTTGAATGAAATTATATATATGTTTAAAAATTTTGGTTCGTAAAAATATCTTTTTCTTCGTTATTGTTTCTATACTTTGAAAATTCTCTTCATATAGAGACCAAATACATTTTTTATCTTTCTTTCTAGATTTTTTTTTGTTTTTGTTTTGAGATGGAGTTTCACTCTAGTCACCCAGTCTGGAGTGCAATGGTGCAATCTTGGCTTACTGCAACCTATGCCTCCTGGATTGAAACGATTCTCCCTCCTCAGGCTCCGGAGTAGCTGGGATTACAGGTGCATGCCACCATGCCCAGCTAATTTTTGTATTTTTAGTAGAGACAGGGTTTCGCCATGTTAGCCAGGTTGGTCTCAAACTCCTGACCTCAGGCGATCTACCCGCCTCAGCTTCCCTAAGTGCTGGGATTACGGGTATGAGCCATCGCAGTTGGCCCCTTCTAGATTTTTATAGTTTGATTTTTAAACATTTAACTCTTAAATTCAGCTGAAAATTATTTTGTGTGAAGTAAGAAGCTAAACAAATTGTCCCAGCATGAACTCGTGATTATTTTCTATGTTAATTAGCATCTTCGGTAAGAAGTTCTTATATTTACAAGTTCTTTCTTGGAGACTGTCTATTGTTCTATGTGACTTTCTGTCTATTCTTGGAGCAGCACTTCAATAATTTAAATGCTTTATCTTTTCCATATACCTTAATATGTGGTGATACTAATTCTCTTCATAATTTATTTATGTTCTATTTGCAGGGTATTATTATTGCACTAGTAATTGTAAAGTATACTGAGCTGAGAAAATCTGTTGTGTTATCAAGAAATTCAGACTCCAATGGAGGAGATAATACATGTCTTGCCGTACAAGAAAAAGGGACAAATGTCACAAGAGAAGTTCAAATAAAATGATAAAGAAAATATTACTTGTTTCTGAGGATAAATTAGTTTTGATTTCACCTACCAATCTTGTATAAAAAATATGCTTCATGTTAAACTCATGGAGGTGGAGAGTAGAATGATGGTCACCAGAGACTGGAAAGGGTGGTGAGGGGGTTGGGGGAAGTGGGTTTGGTTAAAGGGTACAAAAGATAGTTAGAATGAACAAGATCTAGTATTTGATAATACAACAGGGTGACTATAGTCAATGATAATTAAATTGTACGTTTTAAAATAACTAAAGGAGTATAATTGAATTGTAGGTAACACAGAGGATAACTGCTTGAGGGGATGGATATCCCATTTACCCTGATGTGATTATTGTGCATCCTATGACTGTATCAAGATATTTCATGTACCACATAAATATATGCAGCTATTATATACTCACATAAATTAAAAATAAAAATATAAAATGTATACCTGAAGAAATGTATTTCATGAAAAAATTTTCCTAATTTCAAAAATAGTACATGCTCAACACAAAAATCTTAGAAAACTCTGAGAAATGTAAAGGGAGATCAACTGTGACAAAAGGCACCTAGCTACTACCACTGTTAACATTTCAGGATGAGTCCTTCCAGTCAACATGTAGGTGTATGTGTGTCAGTATGATCATACTGAGCATGCTGTTTTACAGCCTGTTTGTATTAGTTCATTATTCCACTGCTGTAAAGAAATACCTGAGACTGGGTAATTTATAGAGACTGGGTAATTTAATTAGCTCATAGTTCCTCAGGCTGTACAGTAAGCATGGCTGGGGAAGCCTCAGGAAAGTTTCAATCATGGAGGAAGGTGAAGGGGAAGCAGCCATGTCTTATATGACCGAAGCAGGAGGAAGGGGATCGGGGAAGCGCTACACACTTTTTAAACAACCAGATCTTGCGATAACTCATTATCAAGAAAATAACACAAAAGAGGAAATCTGCCTCATGATCCAATCACCTCCCAACATACCCCACCTCCAACATTGGGGATTACAATTTGACATGAGATTTGGGGACATAGACCCAAACCATATCATTGTTCTTCTACTTAACATTATGAATGCATTACAAGTAATTTGTTAAGATCACTTGGGATTTTATTGACTAATATATCATGTTTTGTTTAATCAGTTTACTAGTACTTGACATATATTGCTGTCAGTGTTATTTTCTTAAAAATAATACTACAGTTAATCTGTTTATAAAAACATACATAATTACAAATGCTCCTACATACAATGGAGTCATGTCCTGATAAACCCATTGTAAGTTGACAATGGATTTAATACACCTAACCTATGAAACATCATAGCTCAGCCTAGCCTTCCTTAAATATGCTCAGAACATTTATATTACCCTATAGTTGGATAAAATCATCTCAGAATACAGTACATTGTAAAGTCCTGGCTGTTTACCCTTGCGTGACTGACTGGGAGCTGTGCTGGCTGCTGGTGCCTAGCATTGCAAGAGAGTATCATACTGCATATAACTAGCCCAGGAAAAGATCAAAAGTTTGAAGTATGATTTCTACCGAATGCGTATACTTTTTGCACCATTGTAAAGTCAAAAGGTTGTAGGACGAACAATCTTGAGTTGGGGATGTCTGCATTTTGTTGGATAAATTTTCAGGTCACATTTTGGAGGCTTTTACACTATTGTCACTTTGCCCCAATTCACCTCATTAGACATCATTTGTCTAGCATCCTTCACAGCCTCCATGGAGGGAGACAGTGAAGCAGTTTCTCTGCTGAAGACTGCCACCTTCGCAGTTTACAGCCACTGTAAGGGGAGGGTAGTTTGGGAAGGAGCGGGTGAGACAGTAATTTGGGACAAGGTTCAGCAATTGCAAGCCTCTACATTTGGAGATTTTCTGGCAACAGCAATCTGTTACTCAGTTGTTTGTGTTTCATGTGAAGGATTTTATATCTGCAGATAATTCAGAAATTCTGTCAGGGTCCTGGCCCCTTTATACTGCTTCTGTCTTAGCATACAGTGTGGGGACCTGCCCTTTCTCTTAGGACTTTTTCAGGCTTTTGCTTTAAGACTTGAACCAGAACCTGGGCTAGGGTGAAGAGACTTGCCTCAATTGTTCTGAAATTTGGCCAAGGGAATTCTCTTAGGAGGCATCCCAGATAATTATGCTTTACATAGCGATATATTACATTTATGGGCAAGATAGTTTAAGAAGACAGGTACTTGGATGGGGCTAAAAGGGCTGAGGCCTGTTCATTCTTCTCTC
This sequence comes from Mandrillus leucophaeus, assembly GCF_000951045.1. Classification (NCBI taxonomy): domain Eukaryota; kingdom Metazoa; phylum Chordata; class Mammalia; order Primates; family Cercopithecidae; genus Mandrillus; species Mandrillus leucophaeus. Next base: position 109,545 of record NW_012110375.1, on the reverse strand, counting down.
TCCTTAGATAACCTTCTCCTGCAGTATCCTGGTTCCCATGCTTTCTGTACCTACGTATCTGCTCTTGCAATCGATATATTGTTCCTGTTCAGCAGAGTTTGGATGAATACCCAACAGCCTGAGGAGACTGACTGTTACTTGAAATGAAGGAGTGTTCTGGTTTGAAATATCCTGCTCAGAAGGGCCAGCCTGGGCTTGCCTTTCTTATAGTATCGTACTAAATCCTGCAACGGTAGCCACTTTTTTCCCAGCCAAGTTGTCTAAATGTGGAGCTTCCTGTGGTCTGAGTTTTAAGAGATTACAGGTGATAATTAACCAATTATTTGCTTTACTATGGAATCTATGTATAGGTGGAATCGAAGGGGGTGGAATCTTTACTGATTCCCTGACCCACTTCATTCAGTGAGTTACATATTTGAGGGATATCAGTGAAGTGTATCACTATGGTCCACTTGTTTCCAACCTATGAAAACCCAGCATGAATAACCTTGCTATCCGTGGGCTCTTGTTTCCAAGTTACAAAAGCCTAGCATGCATAACCTTAGGGAATAGAGGGAAAATTTTGACTGATAGAAACCATGAAAGGAGTGAACAACCAAACAAAGAAAGTGGGCAGAAATACAAGTGGGAGCAGAAACTTGAAACCATTCAGCTTAAAGACTTTCCCTCTCTCTTATGTGACGTGGTGTAGCATAGTGGTTAAGAGCAGAGATGTTAGCCCTAGTAGATCTGGGTTCAAATCTTAGCTTTATTTCTCACGTTCTGTGACATAAGGCAAGAAACTCAAACTTTCTGTGCCCCAGTTTACCTATCAATAAGCTATGATAATAGTAGTACCCACCTCATAAATTTGTTATAAGCATTAAGAGAGTTATTATATGACAAACGTTTGAATTTGTGTCTAGCACATAGCAGGACCCATGTATAAGTGCTACCTGTTATTATTATGTTATCTCTCAGAACATTGATTTCAGTTGCTCGCCATTGACTTGCTTTTGTTATAGAGTTAGGAAATATGACCAATAAAAATGTTTGATTCTTAAGTCTAACTGTAACAGGGGAATTCTGCTCTTTCCCTCATCTTAAGTCCAGAGATGTAAGGAAGGCTGTCTTTGCTAGCATGAGTCTGGTGCTCACTCCTCAGCCAATGAAATCTTACCAGATTCTTGGGGTTTGGGAAGTGTTTGACAGCTACTATGGCAGTCATGTGGACATCCTTGAGCAGTTGAAGGTGGGTGGGGAAAGTCACAGGGCAGATTGATTCCATTGTATGTACAGTGTCCCTTGGAACCTGAGGGATTTGTTCCAGGAACCCTGGAGACATCAAAATCTGCATATGCACAAGTCCCTCATATAAATTGCATAGTATTTACATATAATCTATCCACACCCTCCTGTATATTTTAAATAATCTCTAGGTTACTTATAATACCTGGTAAAATGTAAATGCTATGTAAATAATTGTTACACTGCATTTTAAAATTTGTATTTTAATTGTTGTATTGTTATTTTCAATTTTTAAAAAAATATTTTGGATTCATAGTTGGTTGAGTCCATGGGTGCAGAACCCCAGAATCTGCAGATATGGAGGACTGACTATACTTGATCAGCAAGATCAAATGAAGCCTCAACATTGCCTGGCAATCCAATGACATTTTCCTAGCCAGCTTGCTGCCCAGTCTCCTGAAATAGCTATCTTAATCTTTCAACACTCACGTCAAACCTCTGAACATCATCATCCTATTTTCCTCCATCTCCCTTTGCCTCAGGAGATGAACTTACTGTACATAGAAAATTCACACTCTAGAGAAAAGTCTTTCCCCTCTCCATGTCCAATTCATTAACAAACCCTGCCAGCTCTGCCTCCAAAGTATATCTTAAAGTTTTTAGTGCTTAATGTCTAAATGCCTCCTCTAGAATTGAATTTCTATGAGAGTAGGGACCTTCAATCTCTAATATTTCTCTACCTTAGCTGCCTGATACATAGTAGAAAGTCAGTAAGTATTGAATAAATAAATTACAATAAAAGGTAGACAGAAACTCCCTCAGCTTCCTATTACTTCAGCACCCACGCTCATTCTACCCTTCTTCTCCATCATGTACATCTTTTAAGGAAACTCACTGTTACTTATTTTTGCTTATTCACAATGTGATTTGTCAGCTTTCTTTCTTTAAATAATACTTTAAGTTCTGGGATACATGTGCAGAACCTGCAGGTTTGTTAGATAGGGATGCACGTGCCATGGTGGTTTGCTGCATCCATCAACCCGTCATCGACATTAGGTGTTTCTACTAATGCTATCTCTCCTCCAGCCCCCCACCCCCTGACAGGCCCCAGTGTGTGATGTTCCCCTCCCTGTGTCCATGGGTTCTCATTGTTCAACTCCCACTTATGAGTGAGAACATGCGGTGTTTGGTTTTCTGTTCTTGTGTTAGTTTGTTGAGAATGATGGTTTCCAGCCTCATCCATGTCCCCTCATCCTTTTTTTTTTATGGTTGCATAGTATTCCATGGTGTATATGTGCCACATTTTCTTTATCCAGTCTACTGTTGAAGGGCATTTGGGCTGGTTCCAAGTCTTTGCTATTGTGAATAGTGCTGCAATAAACATATGTGTGTGTGTCTCTTTATAGTAGAATGATTTATAATCCTTTGGGTATATACCTAGTAATGGGATTGCTGGGTCAAATGGTATTTCTGGTTCTAGATCCTTGAGGAATCGCCACACTGCCTTCCACAATGTTTGAACTAATTTATATTCCCACTAACAGTGTAAAAGCATTCCTATTTCTGCACATCGTTTCCAGCATCTGCTGTTTCCTTTTGTTTTGTTTTGTTTTTGTTTTTGTTTTGATACATTAAGCTCTGTGGTACACATGCAGAACATGCAGGTTTGTTACACAGGTATACACGTGCCATGGTGGTTTGCTGCACCCATCAACCCGTCATCTACATTAGGTATTTATCCTAATGCCATCCCTCCCCTATCCCCCTACCCCTTGACAGGCCCTGGTGTGTGATGTTCCCCTCCCTGTGTCCATGTGTTCTCATGTTCAAGTCACACTTATGAATGAGAACATGCAATGTCTGGTTTTCTGTTCTTTTGTTAGTTTGTTGAGAATGATGGTTTCCAGCTTCATCCATGTACCTGCAAAGGACATGAACTCATCCCTTATTTTACTTTATTTTTTTCGCCTGGCTGTTTTTTTTTTTTTTTTATACTTCAAGTTCTAGGGTACATGTGCACAACGTGCAAGTTTGTTACATATGTATACATGTGTCATGTTGGTGTGCTGCACTCATTAACTTGTCATTTACATTAGGTATATCTCCTAATGCTATCCCTCCCCCCTACCCCCTCCCCACAATAGGACCTGGTGTGTGATGTTCCCCTTCTGTGTCCAAGTGATCTCATTGTTCATTTCCCATCTATGAGTGAGAACGTGTGGTGTTTGGTTTTCTGTTCTTGCGATAGTTTGCTCAGAATGATGATTTCCAGCTGCATGCATGTCCCCACAAAGGACATGAACTCATCCTTTTTTTATGGCTGCATAGTATTCCATGGTGTATATGTGCCACATTTTCTTAATCTAGTCTATCATTGATGGACATTTGGGTTGATTCCAAGTCTTTGCTATTGTGAATAGTGCC
>NW_012110375.1:104990-105844 GCF_000951045.1 Mandrillus leucophaeus | reverse complement strand
TACATAGGTATACATGTGCCATGTTGGTTTGCTGCACCCATCAACTCATCATTTACATTAGGTATTTCTCCTAATGCTATCCCTCTCCCAGTCCCCCTCCCCCTGACAGGCCCTGGTGTGTGATATTCCCCTCACCGTGTCCAAGTGATCTCATTGTTCAATTCCCACATATGAGTGAGAACTTGCAGTATTTGATTTTCTGTCCTTGTGTTACTTTTCTGAGAATGCTGGTTTTCAGCTTCATCCCAGTCCCTGCAAAGAATATGAAGTCATCCTTTTTATGACTGCATAGTATTCCATGATTTATATGTGCCACATTTTCTTAATCCAGTCTATCACTGATGAATATTTGGGTTGGTTCCAAGTCTTTGCTGTTGTGAATAGTGCTGCAATAAACATACATGTGTGTGTGTCTTTATAGTAGTATGATTTATAATCCTTTGGGTATATACCCAGTAATGGGATCGCTGGGTCAAATGGTAAATCTAGTTCTAGATCCTTGAGGAACCGCCACACTGTCTTCCACAATGGTTGAACTAATTTACACTCCCACCAACAGTGTAAAAGTGTTCCTATATCTCCCCATCCTCTCCAGTATCTGCGGTTTCCTGACATTTTAATGATTGCCATTCTAACTGACTTGAGATGGTATCTCATTGTGGTTTTGATTTGCATTGCTCTGTTGACCAGTGATGATGAGCATTTTTTTCATGTATCTGTTGACTGCATAGATGTCTTCTTTTGAGAAGTGTCTGTTCATATCCCTTGCCCACTTTTTGATGGGGTTGTTTGTTATTTTCTTGTAAATTTGTTTGAGTTCTTTGTAGATTCTGGATATTAGCCCTTTGTCAGAT
>NW_012110375.1:102123-103815 GCF_000951045.1 Mandrillus leucophaeus | reverse complement strand
TGAAGCTTGTGCATTTGTCACTTAGTTCTCGTGTTATGGTTTTCATCTCTATCAGTTCTTTTAAGGACTTCTCTACATTGGTTATTCTAGTTAGCCATTCGTCAAATCTTTTTTCAAGGTTTTTAGTTTCTTTTCCCTGGTTACATAGTTCCTCCTTTAGCTCCGAGAAGTTTGATCAACTGAAGCCTTCTTCTCTCAACTCATGAAAGTCATTCTCCTTCCAGCTTTGTTCCATGCTGGCGATGAGCTGCGTTCCTTTGGAGGGGGAGATGAGCTCTGATTGTTTGAATTTCCAGGTTTGCTGCACTGCTTTTTCCCCATCTTTGTGGTTTCATCTGCCTTTGGTCTTTGATGATGGTGATGTTCTGATGGGGTTTTGGTGTGGGTGTCCTTTCTGTTTGTTAGTTTTCCTTCTAACAGTCAGGACCCTCAGCTGCAGGTCTGTTGGAGTTTGCTTGAGGTCCACTCCAGACCCTGTTTGCCTGGGTTATCAGCAGCGGCGGCTGCAGAAGACAGAATATTGCTGAACAGTGAGTGTTGCTGTCTGATTCATGCTCTGGAAGCTTCGTCTCAGGGGTGTAGCCAGCCATCTGAGGTGTGAGGTGTCAGTCTGCACCTAGTGGGGGATGTCTCCCAGTTAGGCTACTCAGGAGTCAGGGACCCACTTGAGCAGGCAGTCTGTCCGTGTTCAGATCTCAACCTCCGTGCTGGGAGATCCACTGCTGTCTTCAAAGCTGTCAGACAGGGACATTTACCTCTGCTGAGGTTTCTTGTGCTTTTTGTTTAGCTATGCCCTTTCCCCAGAGGTGGAGTCTACAGAGGCAGGCAGGCCTCCTTGACCTGTGGTGGGCTCCACCGGCTTCGAGCTTCCCTGGGGCTTTGTTTACCTACTTAAGCCTCCAGCTCAGACTGCTGTGCTAGCAATGAGGGAGGTTCTGTGGGCTTGGGATCCTCTGGGCCAGGTGTGGGATATAATCTCCTGGTGTGCCGTTTGCTAAGACCCTTGGTAAAGCGCAGTATTAGGGTGGGAGTTATCCAATTTTCCAGGTGTTGCATGTCTCAATTTCCTTTGGCTAGGAAAAGGAATTCCCTTCCCCCTTGCGCTTCCCAGCTGAGGCAATGCCTCACCCTGCTTCAGCTCTCGCTGGTTGGGCTGCACCCGTGGACCAGCACCAATTGTCTGACATGCCCCATTGAGATGAACCTGGTACCTCAGTTGAAAATGCAGAAATCACCCGTCTTCTGTGTCACTCACGCTGGAACCTGGAGGCTGGAGCTGTTTCTATTCGGCCATCTTCACTCATCCCTTATTATGACTGTATAGTATTCCATGGTGTATATGTGTCACATTTTCTTTATCCAGTCTATCATTGATGGGCATTTGTGTTGGTTCCAAGTCTTTGCTATTTTGAATAGAGCCGCAATAAACATACCTGTGCATGTGTCTGTATAGTAGAATGATTTATAATCCTTTAAGTATATACCCAGTAATGGGATTGCTGGCTTAAATGGTATTTCTGGTTCTAGATCCTTAAGGAATCTCCACATTGTCTTTCACAATGTCCAAACTGATTTACACTCCCACCTACAGCATAAAAGTGTTCCTATTTCTCCACATCCTCTCCAGCATCTGTTGTTTCCTGACTTTTTAATGATCGCCATTCTAACTGGTGTGAGATGGTATCTCATTGT
>NW_012110375.1:60537-102073 GCF_000951045.1 Mandrillus leucophaeus | reverse complement strand
CCTCTCCAGCATCTGTTGTTTCCTGACTTTTTAATGATCGCCATTCTAACTGGTGTGAGATGGTATCTCATTGTAGTTTTGATTTGCATTTCTCTAACGACCAGTGAGGATGAGCTTTTTTTCATATGTTTGTTGGCTGCATAAATGTCTTCTTTTGAGAAGTGTCTGTTCATATCCTTTGCCCACATTTTGATGGGGTTTTTTTTTTTTTTTATAGGGACTAAATGTTTTAATATACAGACAATAAGGAGGTTATCACCTTTGTAAACAAAACAGTTTAAGAGCATAAGTACTCTAAAGGAAACAAACAGAAAGCTGGAACAAAGAGCAATGAGTGAGACTTCTTTCTGATAGAATTTTCAGGTAAGAGCTCTCAAAATAAATTTTAAAACTGAGACTGAAGGATTCACATTAAATGCTTGGTGCAAATTTTGAAGAGTAAGGAGATGCATATACCAGAATGAAGGTAAAAAATGTAAAGCCCTGAAAGAAAGAAAGAACTAAGCATGTTTAAGGAACAGGAAGAAGATAAGTAAGTGTAAGTTACGTGAGCAAGGGGGTGGGTAGGTGATATGTCGTCCATTCCTTCATTCATCCATTCAACAAAAACAACAACCAAACACAAACACACAAATAAAATGTGTGCATGCACACATGCACTCACATACGTACACAGAGACAGAAAGAGAAGCTACTATGTGTGCCAAGCACTGTTCTTGGCTTTGGGAATACATCAACAAATAATAACGTCTCCAGACTCATGAAGTTTTATATTATTGAGCAAGGGACTTAAACCATAAATATAAACCATATAGTATTTTTTAAAAATAAAAACAATGATATAGATATATAAGGAGAAATATGTTAGGAGCTTCAATTTTAATGAGGATGATTTAAAATTTCTTACATATGTGAATATGTAGGAAAATAATATTCCAGGCAAAGGCACTAAGATAAAAGAATGAGAAACGTATTTGAAGAATACCAGGGAAGCCAGTATGATTGGAGAGGAGGGAGCAAAATAGAAGAAAGCATCAGATGAGCTGAGAGAGGAATGGGGGCCAGATTATTTAGGTACTTCTACACCATTGTAGGGCACATTGTGCAGGTACTTCTAGACCATTGTAAGGGCTTTATTTTTTACTTTTTATTTTTTATTTCTTTTATACCTTAAATTCTAGGGTACATGTGCACAACGTGCAGGTTTGATACATAGGTATACATGTGCCATGTTGGTTTGCTGCACCCATCAACTCATCATTTACATTAGGTATTTCTCCTAATGCTATCCCTCTCCCAGTCCCCCTCCCCCTGACAGGCCCTGGTGTGTGATATTCCCCTCACCGTGTCCAAGTGATCTCATTGTTCAATTCCCACATATGAGTGAGAACTTGCAGTATTTGATTTTCTGTCCTTGTGTTACTTTTCTGAGAATGCTGGTTTTCAGCTTCATCCCAGTCCCTGCAAAGAATATGAAGTCATCCTTTTTATGACTGCATAGTATTCCATGATTTATATGTGCCACATTTTCTTAATCCAGTCTATCACTGATGAATATTTGGGTTGGTTCCAAGTCTTTGCTGTTGTGAATAGTGCTGCAATAAACATACATGTGTGTGTGTCTTTATAGTAGTATGATTTATAATCCTTTGGGTATATACCCAGTAATGGGATCGCTGGGTCAAATGGTAAATCTAGTTCTAGATCCTTGAGGAACCGCCACACTGTCTTCCACAATGGTTGAACTAATTTACACTCCCACCAACAGTGTAAAAGTGTTCCTATATCTCCCCATCCTCTCCAGTATCTGCGGTTTCCTGACATTTTAATGATTGCCATTCTAACTGACTTGAGATGGTATCTCATTGTGGTTTTGATTTGCATTGCTCTGTTGACCAGTGATGATGAGCATTTTTTTCATGTATCTGTTGACTGCATAGATGTCTTCTTTTGAGAAGTGTCTGTTCATATCCCTTGCCCACTTTTTGATGGGGTTGTTTGTTTTTTTCTTGTAAATTTGTCTGAGTTCTTTGTAGGTTCTGGATATTAGCCCTTTGTCAGATCGGTAGATTGCAAAAATTTTCTCCCATTCTGTAGGTTGCCTGTTCACTCTGATGGTAGTTTCTTTTGCTGTGCAGAAGCTCTTTGGTTTAATTAGATCCTATTTGTCTATTTTGGCTTTTGTTGCTATTGCTTTGGTGTTTTAGTCATGAAGTCCTTGCCCATGCCTACATCCAGAATGGTATTACCTAGGTTTCCTTCTAGGGTTTTTTGGTTTTAGGTCTTATGTTTAAGTCTTTAATCCATCCTGAGTTAATTTTTGTATAAGGTGTAAGTAAGTAGTCCAGTTTCAGTTTTCCACATATGGCTAGTCAGTTTTCCCCAACACTATTTATTAAATAGGGAATCCTTTCCCCATTTCTTGTTTTTGTCGGGTTTGTCAAAGATCAGATTACTGAAGATGTATAGTGTTATTTCTGAGGCCTCTGTTCTGTTCCATTGGTCTATATCTGTTTTGGTACCAATACCATGCTGTTTTGGTAACCGTAGCCTTGTAGTATAGCTTGTAGTCAGGTAGCGTGATGGCTCCAGCTTTGTTTGTTTGTTTTGCTTAGGATTGTCTTTGCTATATGGGATCTCTTTTGGTTCCATATGAAATTTAAAGCAGTTTTTTCTAATTATGTGAAGAAAGTCAATGGTAGCTTGATGGGGATAGCATTGAATCTATATATTACTTTGGACAGCATGACCATTTTCATGATATTGATTCTTTCTATCCATGAGCATGGAATGTTTTTCGATTTGTTTGTGTATCCTCTTATTTCCTTGAGCAGTGGTTTGTAGTTCTCCTTGAAGAGGTCCTTCACACCCCATGTAAGTTGTACTCCTAGGTATTTTATTCTCTTTGTAGCAATTGTGAATGGGAGTTCACTTATAATTTGGCTCTCCAGCTGTTATCAGTGTATAGGAATGCTTGTGAGTTTTGCACATTGATTTTGTATCCAGAAACTGCTGAAGTTGCTAATTAACTTAAGGAAATTTTGCGCTGAGACGATGGGGTTTTCTAAATTTACAATCATGTCATCTGCAAACAGAGACAGTTTGACTTCCTCTCTTCCTATGTGAATACCATTTGTTTCTTTCTCTTGCCTGATTGCCCTGGCCAGAACTTCCAATACTATGTTGATTAGGAGTGGTGAGAGAGGGCATCCTTGTCTTGTGTCGGTTTTCAAAGAGAATGCTTCCAGCCTTTGCCCATCAGTATGTTATGGGCTGTGGGTTTGTTATAAATAGCTCTTATTATTTTGAAATACATTCCATTAATACCTAGTTTATTGAGAGTTTTTACCATGAAGCACTGTTGAATTTTATTGAGGGCCTTTTCTTCATCTATTGAGACAATCATGTGTCTTTTTTTCATTATTTCTGTTTATGTGATGGAATTTGTTTATTGATTTGCATATGTTGAACCAGTCTTGCATCCCAGGGATGAATCTGACTTGATTATAGTGGATAAGCTTTTCAATGTGCTGCTGGATTCAGTTTACCAGTATTTTATTGAGGATTTTCACATCGATATCATCAGTGATATTGGCCTGATATTTTCTTTTTTTGTTGTGTCTGCCAGGTTTTAGTATCAGGAAGATGCTGGCCTCATAAAATGAGTTAGGGAGGAGTTCCTGTTTTTCTATTGTTTGGAATAGTTTCAGAAGGAATGTTACCAGCTCCTCTTTGTACCTCTGGTAGAATTAGGCTGTGAATCCATTTGGTCGTGGTCTTTTTTTGGGTTGGTAGACTATTAATTCCTGCCTCAATTTCAGAAGTTGTTATTGGTCTATTCAGGGATTCAACTTCTTCCTGGTTTAGTCTTCAGAGAGTGTATGTACCCAGGAATTTATCAATTTCTTCTAGATTTTCTAGTTTATTTGTATGAAGGTGTTTATAGTATTCTCTGATGGTAGTTTGTATTTCTGGGGGATCAGTGGTGATTTTCCCTTTATCATTTTTTGTTGTGTCTATTTGATTCTTCTCCTTTTCTTCTTTATTAGTCTGCTAGGGGTCTATTTTGTTGATCTTTTCAAAAAAACAGCTCCTAGATTCATTGATTTTTTGGATGGTTTTTTGTGTCTCTATCTCCTTCATTTCTGCTCTGATCTTAGTTATTTCTTGTCTTCTGCTAGTGTGTGAATTTGCTTGCTCTTGCTTCTCTATTCCTTTTTGTTTTTGTTTTTGTTTTTGATATGGGGTCTCACTCTGTCGCCCAGGCTGGAGTGCATTGGCATGATCTTGGCTCATTGCAACCTCCACCTCCTGAGTTCAAGTGATTCTTCTGCCTCAGCCTTCTGAGTAACTGGGAGTATGGGTGTGTGCCACCATGCTTGGATAACTCTTTGTATTTTTTTTTTTTTTTTTGGAGAGACAGGGTTTCTTCATGTTAGCCAGGATTGTCTCAATCTCCTGACACCTCCCAAAGTGTTGGGATTACAGGCATGAGCCACCATGCCCAGTCAATCTCTATTTCTTTTAATTGTGATGTTAGGGTGTCGATTTTCAATCATTTCTGCTTTCTCTTGTGGGTATTTAGTGCTATAAATTTCCCTCTAACCACTGCTTTAGCTGTGTCTCAGAGATTCTGGTATATTGTGTATTCATTCTCATTGGTTTCAAATAACTTATTTATTTGTGCCTTAATTTCTTTATTACTCAGTATTCATTCAGGAGCAGGTTCTTCAGTTTCCATGTAGTTGTGCAGTTTTGAGTGAGTTTCTTCATTGTGAATTCTAATTTGATTGCACTGTGGTCTGAGAGACTGTTTGTTATGATTTCTGTTCCTTTGCATTTGCTGAGGAGTGTTTTACTTCCAATTATGTGGTCAATTTTAAAATAAGTGCTATGTGGTGCTGAGAAGAATGTATATTTTGTTGATTTGGGGTGGAGAGTTCTGTAGATGTCTTTTAAGTCCACTGGTTCTAGAGCTGAGTTCAAGTCCTGAATATCCTTGTTAGTCTTCTATCTCATTGATCTGTGTAATATTGACAGTGGGGTTTTAAAGTCTCCCACTATTATTCTGTGTGAGTCTAAGTCTCTTTGTAGGTCTCTAAGAACTTGCTTTATGATTTTGGGTGCTTCTGTATTGGGTGCATATATATTTAGGATAGTTAGCTCTTCTTGTTACATTGATCCCTTTACCATTATGTAATGCCCTTCTTCGTCTTTGTTGATCTTTGTTGGTTTAAAGTCTGTTTCATCAGAGGCTGGGATTATGACCCCTGATTTTTTTTTGCTTTCCATTTGCTTGGTAAATATTTCTTCATCACTTTATTTTGAGCCTATGTGTGTCTTCGCACATGAAATTGGTCTCCTGAATACAGCAAACTGATGGGTCTTGACTCTGTAACCAATTTGCCAGTCTGTGTCTTTTAATTGGGACATTTAGCTCATTTACATTTTAGGTTAATATTGTTATGTGTGAATTTGATTCTGTTATTATGATGCTAGCTGGTTATTTCACCTCTTAATTGATGCAATTTCTTCATAGTGTCGATGATCTTTACAATTTGGTATGTTTTTGCAGTGGCTGGTATCGTTTTTTCCTTTCCATATTTAGTGCTTCCTTCAGGAGTTCTTGTAAGGCAGGTCTGATGGTGACAAAATCCCTCAGCATTTGCTTGTTGGGAAAGCATTTTATTTCTCCTTCACTTATGAAGCTTCGTTTGGTTGGATATGAAATTGTGGGTTGAAAATTCTTTTCTTTAAGAATGTCGAATATTGTCCCCTTGCTCTCTTCTGTCTTGTAGGGTTTCTGCCAAGAGATCCACTGTTAGTCTGATGGACTTCCCTTTGTGGGTAATCTGACCTTTCTCTCTGGCTGCCCTTAACATTTTTTCCTTCATTTCAACCTTGGTGAATACGACGATTGTGTGTCTTGGTATTTCTCTTCTTGAGGAATATCTTAGTGGTGTTCTCTGTATTTCCTGAATTTGAATGTTGGCCTGTCTTGCTAGGTTGGAGAGGTTCTACTGGATAATATTCTGAAGAGTGTTTGCCAATTTGGTTCCATTCTCCTCGCCACTTTCAGGCACACCAATCAAATGTAGATTTGGTCTTTTGATATAGTTCCATATTTCTTGGAGGCTTTGTTTGTTCCTTTTCATTCTTTTTTCTCTAATGTTGTCTTCATGCTTTATTTCATTAAGTTGATCTTCAGTTTCTGATATCCTTTCTTCTGCTTGATCTATTCAGCTATTGATACCTGTGTATGCTTCACAAAGTTCTCATGCTGTGTTTTTCAGCTCCATCAGTTCATTTATGTTCTTCTCTAAACTGGTTATTCTAGTTAGCAATTCCTCTAACCTTTTTTCAAGGTTCTTAACTTCCTTGCATTGGGTTAGAATGTGCTCCTTTAGCTTAGAGGAGTTTGTTATTACCCACCTTCTGAAGCCTCCTTCTGTCAATTTATCAAACTTAATCTCTGTCTGGTTTTGTTCCCTTGCTGTCAAGGAGTTTTGATCCTTTGAAGGAGAAGAGGCTTTCTGATTTTTGGAATTTTCAGCCTTTTTGCACTGGTTTTTCCTCATCTTCGTGGATTTATCTACCTTTGGTCTTTGATGTTGGTGACCTTCAGATCAGGTTTCTGTGTGGATGCCTTTTTTTTTTTTATGTTGATTCTATTTCTTTCTGTTTGTTGGTTTTCCTTCTTACAGTAGGGACCTCTGGTACAGGTCTGCTGGAGTTTGCTGGAAGTCCACTCCAGACCCTGTTTGCCTGGGTATCAGCAGCGGAGGCTGCAGAACAGCAAGATTGCTGTGTGTTCCTTCCTCTAGAAGTTTTGTCCCAGAGAGGCACCTGCCAGATGCCAGCCAGAGCTCTCCTGTATGAGGTGTCTGTTGGCCCCTACAGGGAGGTGTCTCTCAGTCAGGAGGCACGGGGGTCAGGTACCCTCTTGAAGAGGCAGTCTGTCCCTTAGCAGAGCTTGAGTGGTGTGCTGGGAGATCTGCTGCTCTTGTCAGAGTTGTCAGGCAGGAATATTTAAGTCTGCTGAAGGCAGAAGTCTAGCCACCCCTTCCCCCAGGTGCTCTGTCCCAGGGAAATGGGAGTTTTATCTATAAGCCCCTGACTGGGGCTTCTGCCTTTCTTTCAGAGATGCCCTGCCCAGAGAGGAGAAATCTAGAGAGGCAATCTGGCTACAGTGGCTTTGCTGAGCTATGGTGGGCTCTGCCCAGTCCAAACTTCCTGGCAGCTTTGTTTACACTGTGAGGGGAAAATCATCTACTTAAGCCTCAGTAATGGTGGATGCTCCCCCCTCTATCAATGTCGAGTGTCACTGGTTGACTTCAGACTGCTGGGCTGGCTGTGAGAATTTCAAACCCATGGATCTCTGCTTGCTGGGCTTCATGGGGGTGGGATCCACTGAGATAGACCACTTGGCTCCCTGGCTTAAGCTCTCTTTTCAGGTGAGTGAATGGTTCTGTCTCACTGGCATTCCAGGTGCCACCGGGGTATGAAAAAAAACTTTTGCAGCTAGCTTGGTGTCTGGCCAAATTGTTGCCCAGTTTTGTGCTTGAAACCCCAGGCCCTGGTGGCGTAGGCACCTGAGGGAATCTCCTGGTCTGCAGGTTGTGAAGACCATGGGAAAAGAATAATATTTGGGCCAGAGTGCACCTGTCCCTCAGGGCACAGTCCTTCATGGCTTCGCTTGGGTAAGGGAGGCAGTTCCCTGACTTCTTGCACTTCCCAGGTGAGGCGACGCCCCACTGTGCTTCGGCTCACCCTCCATGTGCTGCACCCACTATCTAACCAGTCCCAATGAGATGAACTGAATACCTCAGTTGAAAATGCAGAATCACCCACCTTCTGCATTGATCTTTCTGAGAGTAGCAAACCAGAGCTGTTCCTAGTCACCCATCTTGCCAGCCACCATTGATTTGTCAGCTTTTTAACATATTCATCTCTCTCTTATTAAAAAGGAAAACATAGAAACCAACAACAAACTCTCCATTGCCCCACATCTTTCCAACTACCACTGGGAGAGTCAAAAGGGATATTTACACACTCTCTGAATTGAGGGTTGAGAGCTCTAGTCACTCAGTCTATGGTAATTTGTTACAGTAGCACTAGAAAACAAATAGAGAATCCCTGTTTATCATTCCCTGTATCTTCCTGTTTCCCTGATTCTCTTCTCTCTCCTGACTTAGTGGGAGTGCTTCTTCTCCACTCTTTGTTTATCTACTCCACTGTCCTTTAGCTCTCTCTCCACATTACTAATGTGGTGCTTCTTGTTTATCTAACTCATTTGGAACTTAGCATGCACATGTTATCTCTTTTATATACAGAGACTCTTTTCTAGGTTAGATTTGAGTCAAGAAACGCAGAAGTCAAAATTGAAGAGTGAAGCTTTCTTCTTTTTTTCCTTCTCTTTCTCTTCCCTCCTGAGTAGCTAGGATTACGGGGCATGCCACTATGCCTAGCTAATTTTTGCAGTTTTAGTACAGACGAGGTTTCACCATGTTGGCCAGGCTGGTCTTGAACTTCTGACCTCAGGTGATCCACCCTCCTCGGCCTCCCAAAGTGCTGGGATTTTGGGTATGACCCACCACACCTGGCCGGTTTTGAATCTTTACATCAGCATCTTAATAGTTATTCTTAGGAATTAAATTCGCTAAGATATTTTTAGTCTTGATTTCAGTGCTGAATTAAATTGTTGTTCATTCATATCAATTTCTGTTTCACTGTTGGAAAGTACTGCCAGTCAAAACATTTCGATAGTGAAATTGACATACACTAAAATATGCTAAGAAATATTCAACTGAAATGCATTTTTTTAAGAGTTCATTTTTATAATATAGCCTTCAGTGTTCTTCCTATCATATACATTGGAAATAATAAAAATAATCATGTCTTATTTTGTAGATGAAAAGACTGAGGCTTAGAAAGAATGAGCAATTTTCCCATGATCACATGGCTGATAATGCACAGATCTGAGATAGAATTCAGCATTACCTGGATCCAAAGTTCTATTATTTTCTTTATCCCAGGATCTGTTTAAACACTGTATTGAAAAGTTAAATAATAATAATGACAATGCTAATAGCTAACATTTATTTGTCTCTTACAATACGCCAAGCACCTTATGCTTTATGTTATTCAATCATTTAATCCTCATAGTAACTCTATGAGTTATTATTAACTTTTGAAGGAGTAGAGGCCTTGTGAAGGCACGCAGTTATGAAAGGGTTAAACAGAGATGACTACTGTCTGATGTAGTTTATAGGTGGGGAGGATTTAGTACCTATTTATTCTTCTGTTCTCCTCATCAACATTTATGCTTTTCCCTTTTTAGTTCTTTATTGATACTTTTTCATCCAGACTTTGGTGTATTTAATTTTTCTTTCTGCTGGTTATTTTTCTACCTCATTTGGAATTCGCTAGTCAACTATGAATGGTAATCAGCAATGAATATTTGAATAGAGTTGGAAAAAGACAATTGAAAACTGGTCACTTGTTAGCTGTTTCTAACTACCTTGCTGTGCCTTTGTGTCTGCTTAAAAACCATAGGAACTCTGACTTGAATGGTTATTGCTATGTGATCAACTTTCAGTGTAACAAATGTACTAGAAAGAGCTTCAAAGCTCTTTGAGCTTAGTAAAACATATTTTATGAATTGAATGTGTATAATCTCTATGTATGTGTGTATCTGTATATATTTTATAAGTATGTATCTACATGAAATTGAAGCATAATATATGTTATTAGCGCTAATCAGTTTTCAAAATTGTATTACTATCACTTGTGATAAGAACCATGATGACTTTTAAGAATGAGAATACTGCTGTGTGTGTGTGTGTGTGTGTGTGTGTGTGTGTGTATATATATATATAAAATCTGTGGAAATTTTATTAACTATGTTAAAATATGTGTAATAAAACTTTTTGTACTTATTTGGCTTGCTTAATTATGACATTTCTAATGCTTTGATTTGCTGTGCTTTAGTAATTTGACATGAAATTTTGCAGAAATGATTCAAAGCCCTCTGATTCTAAGTCCTTATATAAAACCATTTGTCAGTTTGAACTTTCAGGTGTATAAGACTTCAAAGTATAGTTCTTGTAAATTTCGACTTCTTCATATAAAGATAAATTCATGATTAGAGACTTTTATAATCTTAGATTTACCAGAACAGTTATATTTAATTTGGCATAAACCCACAATAAAATTATTTTTATAGACACAGAAGAAAGATGATGATAAGAAGCCATACATTGTGAGACATTTAGGTAAACTGTTTTTCCAAAATAAGTCAACATAATATGTGTTATTTCTTACTTATAGAAAAGTATTAAGCCATTCTTTAACTCTGTATTACTTTATCTGTTACACGTATAGAGAATCTTATTCCACATGAAACTCTTGCATGTACTTTTCCTGCTGCACATATGTGATTTCTTTCCTCTCTGCATTACAGGAGATTTCAATGAATTATTTGCCTTAGTCAGCAAAGCAGAAATAGTACTTAATTCTACACATGTTATCTGGAGTCTTTAAACCACATACATCACGTATTATTCAATTAACACCATTTTCAGAATGAATGGGCACTGAATCAGCATTTGAAATCTGGACATTGTTTGCAATATACCAATTTCAGATAACATCTTGATTAGATTAAATATTTCTCACTTTTAATCTCTCTTTTTTCACTTGCTAGACTTTGTATGTGTCCTTCAGGCTCACTCAGGCCATTCAGAGTTCTGTTTTTCCTTTGACTGGACTAAGCTCCAGCTCTGAACCCAAGTGGTGCAGTTAAGAAGAAGGAGGAGCAAGAAAGCAGGACAAATAAAGCAGAGAGCTAGGCACCAGAGAGATGTATTTGATCCAGCACTCCCCTTCTCTTCATAGCAGAGAATCAGACACCCAATCAATCATAGCAAAAGTGCTCACTGTGCCTGACATTGCTGTTCTACCTAAAATTAATCAGCATTGACTGAGCATCTCCCTAGGTCAGGCTCTAAGCTGGGTCCAGTGGAGCGACAGAGATGAGTAAGACATGACCTCTACCTGTGCCAGAGGCAGTATGGGGCAGTGGTGATGGCATGCCTTTTGGGACCTGGCAGACCCTATTCCTTACTAGCTCTGTGTGCTTGCACTTATTATTTCATTTTTTTGTTGTTGTTGTTTGTTTGTTTTGCCTTAGTTTCCTTATCTGTAAGATGAAGAGGAATAACAGCACCATTTTAAAGGACTGTTTAGTGAATAAATTAAATAATCAATTTAAAGTACTGATCACAGAGTTTAGCAGGTAGGAGCACCCTCCTAAATGTTAGCTACAATTATTATTCATAAAAGGAAGCTCACACTCTCTGAAGAAAAGACACACAGGCAGCCAAGTCTACCTATCAGCCTGGCTGGGAAGTGTCCTATCACAGGGATCAGTTGTTGCTTTGAGAGTAGAGACAGAGGTGCTATTTGGAATGAAGGACTTGGGGAGGCATGGTAGAGGAACAGGCGTAAAATTTGTTTTGTCTTTCACAAAAATTGGATCATACAATACAAATTACTCTGTACCTTGCTTTTTATAGTGATTTATAATTTTAATACTGCCAGATTTTAAGATATATATATATATTTTTAAGACAGGGTCTTTCTCTGTTGCCCAAGCTAGAGTGCAGTGCACGGTCATGGCTCCCTGCAACCTCTGCTTCCTGGGATCCAGTGACTTTCCTAACTCAGCTTCCCAAATAGCTGAGACTACAGTCACATGCCACTGTGCCTGGCTAATTGTGTAGAGACGACTTTTTGTCATGTTGCCCAGGCTGGTCTTGAACTCCTGAGCTCAGGTGATCCTCACACCGTGGCCTCCCAAAGTGATGGGATTACAGGCATGAGCCACCACACCCAGCTCCCTGTTTTTAAAGAAAGATCCACTTACCATTCAAAATTGGGAGTTATCATTCCTTATTCTGTCCATCACTCAGTTTAAAAATTTTTGTTTCTTCTACAAATAAGGCTGCAGTAGGTAGTCTTGTCTCTATGTCCTTATGCACAGATATTTTTATTTATATGAATTCTATTCCAAAATGTGGTATTGCTGGGGACAAGCACATTGTAAATTTTAATAAATATCACAAATTTCTTGTCAGATACCTATGACAATGCATATTTCTACCCATACCAAAAGCTAATGTGTGATATCTCATTTTGCTTTAGTTTGTATTTTTTTGACAACTACCAAGGCTCAATACCATTTAATATGCTTGTTGGTCATTTTAATTTCCTCTCCTATGAAATTTCATCATTGTCCATTTTCCTACTGGGTTGTCTATTTTTAAATAAAATGCACTTGGATATTAGAAATATCTATTTTTTGTCAATCATATATGTTGAAAATATTTTTCCTTGTCTATTTCTTTCTTTTTTGGTTTATTTCTTTATACTAGAATTTGAGATTTTTCTCCATGCTAAGAATTTGATTTTAAATATATTCATGAAATTATTGAAGTCAACCTCCCATTCTGTTTTCATTTGATTTGATTTATTTGCTCCATAATAAAAATTCATTTACATAATATTCTTGAAAGTCTTTAATAGAGGCAGGACAATCAAATTTCTTTAATAATTTCTTCAAGAATGTCAATTACATTCTTTAATAATTTACAGGAATTTGACATCGAGAGCATCCTCATGAATTCTACTGTCATGTTTTGTGGTACAGACTGAAGGTTTGTGTTCCACCAAAATTCACGTGTTGAAGTCTAATCCCCAATGTGACGGTATCTGGAGGTGGGGCTTTGGGAGGTGATTCCATCCTCAGGAATGGGGTTAGTGCCATTATAAGAAGAGACACAAGGTGATCATTCTCTCAGTCATGTGAGGATACAGAGGGAAGGTGTATGTCTACAGGCCAGAAAGTTGCCCTTCACCAGGCACAGTTCTATTGGCCCCTTGGTCTTGTACTCCCCATCCTCCATAATGGTGAGAAATAAATGTTTGTTGTTTAAGCCATCCAGTCTGTTATGTTTGGTATAGCAGGCCAAACTTATTGAAACATGATGGTAGACAGAATTCTAAGCCGACTCCCAAGATTCCACCTCCCTGGTATACATGTCTTGTATGATCCCTTATGCTTACATGAGGATGGAAATTTTGACTATGATGGGACATCCACTCCCTGGATTAGGTTGTGTTACAGAGCAAGTGCTGATGGAATAGTCATGTGTGTGATCATCTGACATTGTAGGAGACTCTGTTGTGTTAGACTTGAGGGGTTTCAGAGTCAGGAGTTTGGGAGCATGAGAGGGTATGCAGAGAGAGCCATGCTGAGATTGTTCCCTGGTCGACAGCCAGTAAGAAAGCAGAAGACTCAGTCCCACAGCCACTGGGAACTGAATTCTGGCAACAGCAATGTGAGCCAGAAAGAGGGCCCCAAGCTCCAGAAAGGAACACAGGCCGGCTAATACTGTTGAGACTCTAGTTGGAGCAACTAGTTCAGCTGTTTCCAGATTTTTCACCTGCAGAAGCCATGAGAGAATAAATGGTGTTCATTCAAGCCAATAATTGTGTGGTACTTGTTACTCAGAAATAGAAAACTAACATATGTGTGAAGAAATGCTTTATATAATTAACCCCCTTCAACTGTGTTTATTTTTTCAAGTACATTAAAAAAAAATTGAGAGTAAACTTTTATGTGTAATCAAGGGAGATGTTTAGAAAGGGATCTCTTCACAGAAAGGCTTCAGGAAGGAGAGAGAATTTGGGGAAACTTCACCATGATATGATGAAGACGGGTGAGTAGAGCTGGGACTGTCACTTGGGATAAGATTTTGACTTGCAGGAAGGCATGGAAGATACTGGCAATATAAGCTACTGGCTAAAATTATTTAAAAATGAAAAATTCAATTTCAAATAGAAAACGTTATATAATAGAAACAAGGTCTAGCATAATTTATGAAAGATTATGATATAAGAATTGAGACATTGTATAACATAATTTTAAAAGTCCTATATACTGGCTAAAAGCTAAAATTGCTTTTGTTTCTACTTCTGATATTCACATTAAAGAGTTTTAAGTAGAGGATTTAACCAACAGTTTTTGCAGTTACGAAAGGGGAACAAAGAGACTGTAAGGACTCTGCTATTAATCGCAGTTAGAGATCCCTGTCACACAAAAATGACTAAAGGTTGGCCTTACAAGAAATGTACCTCCCATGTTTAGCTCCAGACTTTGTATAAACAACTATATTAGAAAATCCTAGAAGGCCTTCAAACTCATCAAGTCCATTTCCAAATTTAACCATTGCTATCTCCTCCAAGACTTATGTTGAAGTTTAGTTGCCAATGTAAGAGTATTAAGAGGTGGAGGCCAGGCGCAGTGGCTCACACCTGTAATCCCAGCACTTTGGGAGGCCGAGGCAGGCAGATCACGAGGTCAGATGGAGATCATCCTGGCTAACCTGGTAAAACCCTGTCTCTACTAAAAATACAAAAAAATAAAAAATAAAATAAAAAAATAAAAAACATTAGCTGGGCATGGTTGCAGGCACCTGTAGTCCCAGCTACTCAGGAGGCTAAGGCAGGAGAATGGCATGAACCCAGGAGGTGGAGCTTGCAGTGAGCCGAGATCGCGCCAATGCACTCCAGCCTGGGCAACAAAGTGAGACTCCATCTCAAAAAAAAAAAAAAAAAAAAAAAAAAAAAAAAAAGAGGTGGAACCCCTTAAGAAGTAAGTAGGCCAGTAGGCTATACCGTCACAGCTAGGATTAATCACATTGCAAAAATGTGAGTTCAGCCTCCTCTTGCTCTCTCTCACTCTCATACCTTCTACCATGTAATGATATAACAAGAAACCTTTGAACAGATGTTGACACATCGATATTAAAATCCGCAGCCTCCAGAACTGTTAGCCAATAAATCTCTTCATTGTAAACT
The DNA here is from genome assembly GCF_000951045.1 of Mandrillus leucophaeus. NCBI lineage: Eukaryota > Metazoa > Chordata > Mammalia > Primates > Cercopithecidae > Mandrillus > Mandrillus leucophaeus. Next base: position 87,151 of record NW_012110375.1, on the reverse strand, counting down.
ACTCAGTCTCAGGTATTCTGTTATAGTAGCACAAAAAGGACTAAGACAACCCTCTTTACCACAAATACCTGATAATGTCTTTAGATCGCAAGTTGGTGGAGGGACCGACCATCCACACCAAGTTGTCAGGCAAACACTTTGGAACTAGCCTCCTCCCCATCCCTTGTATCCCACACACTTACCATCTTGATGCCATGTCTCTGAAATTTCCTAACAATACTTAGTCAAGCTGGGATGAGGTTAATGAAAGAGTTTTGCCCACTTGGAAGGGTCTTTTAAACGTAGAGAACATGTGATTGTTTTGTCAAGAATGCTGAAGGAGATACTCAGGGTCAAGACCGTTTTCTTAATCTCCCTAAGACAACATCATGGAACACTACCTGTTGTTGGGTACTCTGTGGCTTTTACACTGATGCTGATGGTGTGAGATCCAGAAAAAGAAAATGGGGTTCTACATGTCCGTGTCACAGCAGTGGTCATCAAATCCTGCCAGTGGAACAGAAGTTGACATCTAGCTTCCACCCTCCTTCCTCCCAGGCTAGGGGAGCAGGTAGAGTGGGGGGCATTAGGTGGGCACTGCCAGTGTTGTCATAGAGTGGCACAGTCCTCCATGGGGTGGGAGTGGCACATGGGAGGCTTCTGCACCATGCACTGGCTCCTAGTTACATTGACATTGGTGGGGAAGGAGGCAAGTCAAAATCAAAATATAAAAGTGTAACCACAGAGTGGCTTGTGTCCTGGTGGACCTAAAGTGGTGCACATGATCTTTTTGTAAGGAATCCAGGAATCGCTGTTACTTGGCCACAGACCTTTCCCATTATGAAATTTATGGGCCACTAATACTAAATACTTAGAATTTCCTAAATATGCTCTGCTCTTTCCTGCTGAACCCTTGGTCTTGGATGCCCTCCTCCAGTTTTGCTTCTGTCAAACTCCTCCTCATCCTTTAAATGTAGGCATAAATATTTACATTGGGTACCAATGAACAGAATGGAACTTTCAGGTTAAATATTGTCGTTTTTTCCTTTAGGTATTCATTTTGGATGTAATGGTTATCTCTGCGTCCCTGCTGGCTAAAATGAGTACAAACTATGTACATTCACAAAGTTCTGTTATGGAGAGGGGATAGGCAAATAGAGAAATTCTTGATTCCAGAGTCAAAATTTGCTGGAAGTCACTCCAGCCTGGTCAACAAGAGCAAAACCGTGTCTCAAAAAACAAAACAAAACAAAACAAAAACAATAGATAATAACTTGCAATAAGTTCTATTTGTCACATTCTTCATGCATTTTCTTACTGAAACTTCAACCTAAACAATGACACTAGGAGGTAGGTTTTCATATTATTTCCATCTTAGAGATTATATAAACTGACACTTAGCAGGATTTGTAACTTGCTCTGGTTGTTAGTATAGAGCTCGAGGTTTGATAGACCTTTGATACAGAGATGTTTAAGGATTCTTAGAAAGAGAGAATAAAGTTGATTTGTGTTAATTTTGACACTTCATTTTTTTTTTTTTTTTTTTTGAGATGGAATTTCACTCTTACAGCCCAGGCTGGAGTGCAATGGCAGGATCTCAGTTCACTGCAACCTCTGCCTCCCAGGTTCAAGGGATTCTCCTACCTCAGCCTCCTGAGTAGCTGAGATTATAGGCATATGCTACCATGCCTGGCTAATTTTTTTATTTTTAGTAGAGACAGGGTTTCACCATGTTGGCCAGGCTGGTCTTGAACTCCTGACCTCAGGTGATCCACCCACCTCATTTACACTAGAATTAATGTCCTATCTATAAACCAGCTTCTGATGATTGGAAAAAGATGGTCTTTGTGACTCTTTAAAAATTATGTACGTGTGAATACATGCACATAATTTGGAGAATACAGGACAGCAGAAAGAAGAAAGAATACAGGAAAGCAGAAAGAAGAAAGGAAAAGGAATCTATAATCCCACAGCCTAGAAATAATCAGTGTCAATGTTTTATTGAATTTCTACCAACTTTTTTCTGGAAATATGTACATTTTTTCTGTTCTTATTGAAAATTTGTGACCATTTTGTATAATATTTACATTCTTTATTTTATGAGCCTAAAATTACATCATAAGGATTTCCCAGTGAAGTCATTTCTTTCATTTCTAATAGTTGGTTGGAATTTATTAAATCATGTTCTTAATGTTGGAGTTTTAGAATATTTCTAATTTTTGACATTACAGATAACAAGTAAACAGACTTAAACCTATATGTATGTTTGAATAGTTGATTATTTCTATAGAATATGTTTCTAGAAAGGGACTCACTGGGACAAAGGATCTAGTTTTCTTTTTTAAGGCTTCTAATGCAAATTACCAAATTGCTTTCCCAAAAGAATGTATCCATTACGATTGAAAGTATGTGAAAGTGCCCATGTCACCTTACTTTTAACAATATTGATCATTACAATTTTAAATCTTTGCTTATTGATAGAATTCATTTTATTTAAATATGCATATTACTATATGACATTCTCATAAAGTGAATTTAGGCATGCTTAATGACTTCTTTTGTTGTTCAGCACTGTCCTTTTGTTGTGGTCATCTCTGTATTTGCCATCATCTTTTCAATCCTATGATGATGATCATGATGATGATGTCATTGATAATAACGATGACAATGATAACTAACCTTTGATGACTATTGTTTTCCATATATGTATATGTTTATATATCCATGCACTCTTGAGGGGCGGTGTGGTTTAATAGAAAGTGAATAGATTTGCTAACAACAAGATTTACTTTTGAATTCTGGCTCCCCTTTCTACCACCACCTGATAATTTTGGCGAAGTCATGTCTTCTCCAAGTCTCAGTTTTCTCCTCTCAAAGATAATGAGATTGAGACTGACACTGAACATTGTCTGGTAATCACATGCGATAATGCAGGTAAGACACTTAGTCAAACTTGCTGGTGCTCTGAGGGTGTTAGTTTCTTTCCCTCATCAAGACTATTTGTTGGATAAAGTATCTAGTATAGCAGATTGGTGAGTGCCTAAGAAATGCTACTTAAACTCGAAAGCCTCATGAACATAAGAGTGGGATAGCAGAAAAATCTCAGACTCTGGAGCTAGAAGGCAGGGGTTAGTAATAACTGTCTGTTTCCAGTTGTGCCTCATATAAATGCAGGTGACAAAATTCATTTTATTAGCTGGTTGTAAGTGTGAAATGTTAGCGGTAGGAAATATAATTGTCTTATTTTTCTAAGCGTTAGTGAAAATGTAAGGCAGACATTTAAAATAGGGTTTAGTCAGCTGGGCGCGGTGGCTCACACCTGTAATCCCAGCACTTTGGGAGGCTGAGGCGGGCAGATCATGAGGTCAGCAGATCGAGACCATCCTGGCTAACATGGTGAAACCCTGTCTCTACTAAAAATCCAAAAAGTAGCTGGGCGAATTGGCGGGCGCCTGTAGTCCCAGCTACTTGGGAGGCTGAGGCAAGAGAATGGCGTGAACCCAGGAGGCGGAGCTTGCAGTGAGCCAAAATCGCGCCACTGCACTCCAGCCTAGGTGACAGAGCGAGACTCCATATAAAAATAAATAAATAAAATAGGGTTTAGTACCCTTCTCTTTTACAATAACTTTTATTGATAAAAAAAATTTGTAAACTGCAAAGAAAAAATAAAACTAGTAAGTTTCACCTATTCCCATAATGAAAATGTTGAGGATGTCCTGAAAATAATTTAAATTTACAACCATTAAGTGTCAGCATTATTTAGGCGACAGGCAGAGGCTTCAGTGACTCCATGTTATAATTATGGTTGTTTAAATAGACTTTATCCATTTATTTAGTCAAAGGTGAGTGTTCTCTTTTAAAGAAGGCTGCGTGACTCTGATCATTCAGATTTGCTGTAATCAACATAATTTGACTTCAGCAAAATAGGAAATGCAAAGCAACTATTTTCAGCTTCTCACAGTAAGATCTTACATGTGCTGCATGCAAAGACTGAACAGGTAATGGAAAAACGAAGGCACTCTAATTTTTTCTCATCTTTCCACTTTTTCATTCTCTGCTAGACAACCCACTACTGTAGAATACAAAGCAAAACAAAAACCAACTTTAAATCTACCTTTTCCCAGAGTGAAGCAGGTCAAATCCTTCATTTATTTTTTCAAAAGGTAAAACATTGGTTATTAGTGCATCCAATGAAAACTTCTTAGCCATAAAGTCAGCCACAAGTCTGGGGACAGATTCTTTACTCTTAAAGCCTGAAAAGAAGACAATATCATTGTTAGATTCAACCAGGGGTAAATAGGAGAACTGAAGAGAAGATTTTCCAAATAAATGAAAGTTTAGAAAAAGTGCATTCCAGACTGCTATAACTGAGGTTAATAAGAGATAGAGTAACTTCAATATCTTTTACAGTGCTTTGACCTAGAAAAAAATTTGCAGATAACAAGTGGTCTTACTATCTTTCTCGAAGAGATGTTGTAGTACAGATGCTTATGCCCAAAGTTAAGGAGCAAATTTATCAGTTGTCCTAATTTGGGTGTAGGTACGAAATATTGTTGTAGATTTCTATGTCCTACTAGAAATTTCTATGCCTTACAGAGTCACAGGTTCGAAAACAGATGGAGATGAAAGAAAGGTCCTGGTTAGCGGTGACATTAGAAAAGTCTATTTTGGGACCTTCTGTCTGCATTAGTTCTACATCTAGTAGATTTGCAGCCTATAAATAGGATAGGAATTTTAATTTATTTTTGACCACATTGCTTTTAAAAACCTTGCCTTGTCACTTGTAAAAAGGGAGAAATTTTAAGGTTAATGAGAATTTGGCTCTGAAACCTAACTACATACCACCAAAAACAGCCCCCTTCCAGGTGCATCCAGTCAGTAGCAGCACAGGGTTCATTGAGAGGTTTTGGGAATCAGGAGGTACCCCTAAAATGACACTTGTGCCACATGCCTCATGACAACATAACAGGGAAGCCATCTGGAATAAAGTGAATATTTAGCATCCTTAATGTGGAGTCACATAGTTCCTACTCATAATGCACAATATCATGTAATAGGCTTAGCTGGATTGTGACTGTGTAGAGGGAAGAGATCATGTCCTTTGCTCCTTCATCCCCCCGCTCTTTTTTTTTTTTTTTTTTTTTGCATAGAATAGTGCTGTGGATTTAGGAAATGCCCAGAAAGTGGTTTTTGAATGAAAGAATAGATGAATAACTTGGTGTGCACTTAATTCTTTCTAATAAAGAAATGAAGAGGAAAACATCATTACAAACATATATAAAGTCTGATTCCTTATATAAGCATACAATTTCATCATCACAAAATTCTTAGGCAATCTGTGAGTGAGTTAATTCATTTTTCATTCATTTATTAAGTAGTTATTTTGAACTCAGTACTTTCAAGCAGATATTTTAACGGTGAACAAGTGAAATGATTATATCACCAAAATTAGTCTCTTGTCCACTTGATGGCCTCCATTTTAAATGGACTCCTATTCTGTCCATATATGAAATGGACATGTTTTAAATATTGTTTTTATCTCCCCAAATGTATATCGGTGTTACATTGAAATGCACTGATTATTCAGGAACCTCAAAAGACAGTCTAGAAAGAATTCTCTAGTCAGGATTTTGAACATGTTCTGTAGCAACAAAATGGTTTAGAATCCTCCCAAGATATGTAATGATTCGTTCTTTGATTTTGGATTCTGAGCTTTGGAAGACCAGACATCCTCAGAACATGTGGCTGTGAGATATTTGGTATCTTGAGATAAGGTACACTCCAGTTGCACATGAGAAAATGGACAGAAATATAGAAAAAGAGCATAAAGAGAAAAGCCATAGCCCTGGAAAAATTGAATTCTCTTGACACTTTATTACTCTGTGGCATCTGTCCCAGGTCAAGGCTGCCAAAAGCTTTGATCTCTGGGGTTCTGCTCCCTGTTACCCACACTGCTGGACCTTTTAGAAAACCTCAGCAATGGAAACCTGTTGGTCTCTGGAGACTTTTTTAGTAGGATTCTAGAGAATTCTAGGTAGGTGAAATATAACTAGAGATGTGTTTCCCATTGCGATTGATATTTGTAATTATTTGAAAGTAAATCATGTATAAGCCAAAGATGATATAAGCACTGCAAGATTGGAAATAATATTTGATATCAATAATGCCAACTGAGGTTAGGTGTGCTTGCTCATGCCTCTAATCCCTGGATTTCTGGAGGCTGAGGTAGGAGAATTACTTGGGCCCAGGAGGTAGAGGCTGCAGTGAGCTATAATCATGTCACTGCACTTCAGCCTGGATGGCAGAGTGAGACCCTGACTCAAAAAAAAAAAAAAAAAAAGGCAGCTGACATTTATTGGAAGCTTACCATATGACAGGTGGCACTGTGCTAAGTATGTCACATGTATTGTCTTATGTAATCTATAAACAATGCTATGAGATATGTAGCTCTTAAGTTTGGGGGTAGTAAAAATCTGTTGATTTTTAAAATATTCAGTCCAACTACTATTGGATGCCATCTACGTGCCAGGCACTGTCCTGTCTCTGTGGTAAAATATAGTGATATATTAAAGCAGTCACTTTCCTTAGAGTACATTTCCCGTCAATAAAATAATAGTTGGTCTAAAATTGCTCATTTCTTTTGGCCAAAGAATAATATGTATAAAAAGTTTGGAATTAATCAAGAACATATACAAAATTGTTAAACTGTTTTCCTTAAAATTGTGGGAGAAAAATAAAACTAGCCAATTTGAGAGCATAATTCTTATTATTTATAGTTACTTGAGTTTCAAGTTTCAACTGAAAATTAATAAAGTAAATTTGTAATGATACAGTTAAGAAAAACAAGCCGCTTTTCTTTCCTCAAGAGGAAATACGACTTGAGACAAGTTTGTGTAGCTGATTCAATGGTAGATTTTTCATAACAATAAATTAAATAAGCCAGTTAACAAACAGATGATGGGAAATTTCCATTCATCATTTAAAATATTCTTTATATATAATATGTATATTCTGTTGCCTAAAAACATCCTCCAGGTTGCAGAGGCAGAAATCTCAGGGCATGTCATGGTACATACCACGGTGTCAAGCCGACCGATGACTTCAAATGAAAAATCCACACCTCCATCAGTCATTTCCTTTAGCACCACTTGGATGGGTTTCTTGTAGTCTTGAGGGTTGATGCATTCAGTGGCACCCAACTCTTTGCCTTTGCAAATTTGTCCTTGTTGATGTCCATTGCAATGATCCTGGCCACTCCAGCTGATTTACAGCCCATAACAACAGATAGGCCGACCCCTCCCAGGCCAAACACAGCACAGGTAGAGCCTGGGGTGACCTGTGCTTTTGGAAAACGCAAAAATGGATTAAGTAATGATTGTTAGAAAGTGCCTAAGCTTTATAAAATGCCATGCCTAGTGTTTATCAAATGCTGCTCAGACTCTTCTGTCCAACCTGTTATCAAAACCTCTTTTGGCTTCAGTTGATTCATGTTTAAATTCAGGGGGTTGAACTTGTCAGTGGTTCTTAAACTGCTGTATATTGGATTCATCTGGGGAGATTTAAGACCATCCCACTATCCAGGCCACAGTCCATGCCAATTAAATGAGAATCTCTGTAGGTGGAACTCAACTGGGAACCAGGGGACTGGATGCTCTTTGAGATCCAGATGGCAGTGATTACAATCTTGAAGGGACTCCCAATTGCTGAAATCCCTTGATAGCCGGCTTCAGTATCTCATACATACACAAAGGCAATATTTGGAAAATAAAATAAGTGGAAAAGGCTACTCCAGGAGACAGAAAAATTTCCATTAAACCCTCAATAATTAACTTGTTGGTTCATTAGCATTCGATAGTCGTGAAGAGTATATCCCTGCTTTAAACATACACTAGTGAAAACACACAATGAAACGTTTGTCTGTATTTTAATAATGAATACAACCTATTGTTATGAGTATTCTCATCTTCTGTTCTTGCATAGGCTTACTTAGACCGACTGCTAAAATGGATGAGGCAATTGAACAAAGGACTAACTGCTAAAGTCACAGAAATTTGGGAAAGATATGCTCTAAATTGTTTTTTTATTTTTTTATTTTTATTTTTTTTGCAGATCACAGAACTTTTATTAAGATGGAATCACTGCGAATTACATAGAAGCTACCAGCCTAAGCCAAAATCCATGAGGTTCATGTGAACTTACAGTTATACAAATAAGAAACAAATGGTATATCCAAAACCATAAGGAAATATTCTGATGCCCAGAAGATGAAGGCTGGGGTGAATAAGTCCACACATTTATTTCAAGTTGTTAAAGAGTTTGTGGGCCACGCAATGGTCCCTTGCATGCAAGAAGTCTAAGAGCTCCTCCGTGCAATCCTCTTCTGTATGTGATCGAGAGGATACATGCTCATCACAGAGCTCTAGCCGCTCCCGGGCCTTTGCACATTTCTCCAACTGCTCGCATTGCTCTCTCACTGTTGTTAGGGGATCCACTAATTCCTCCTCTTCCTCTTCCTCTTCCTCAGGATCTCCGGACTCGGTAAGCATCTTTCGCTCGTCCTCCAGTCCCATGTCTGGCTACGGTTCTAGATTCAACAAGAGCAGCAACAGCGGCACCTAATCCACTTCAGGATCAAGAAGCTCTAAATTGTTTAAATTGGCTAAGGGCTATTGATTAACCTGTTCTCCCATAGTCAGCCTTCATTGTGGGTAACATACTTTACCGTCCCAAATAATCTCAGCCTTATATTCCCTTAAGGGTGTCTATTCACTCATTCATTGACCAAGTGTTATTCAATACTATGGGGTACAACACCACTTTCTATCTTATTTACAAAAATACAAGGCTTGTGACTGTGATTTAAAAGTGCTAATAATTATGTATTGTGATTTAAGATTCAGCAGGAGATTTGAGAAAGATGATGTTCTAGTCTCAGCTCTCATTTAACCAGCAGTGAGATTTGGGGCAAATATCTTTATATATCTAGACCTCAGTTTCATAAAATAAAGATACTACTAGATTTTCAGCCTACTCAGATGAGGAGCCTTTAAAGAATTTCAGCTTGAAATTGAACACTTCTGAAGTATATGTGTGGTATATGTTCATGGTAGGAGAGTTAGTTTAGCAGTGAAAAGCCATGATGAGTGAATTACGCATCACTGAAGCTTCATTACTTTCCGTCTAAGAATCCACAGAGTGGGTGAGCCTTGGTTTGGAAGTGCATCCGGTAAGGTTTTGGACTCTACTGTTGATCCTAATTCTGGGAGTAGAGGATCCGCAGACTAGATGCTCCTCAAGGGCAAACGCTTCATTTCATTTACTTTTGCTGTCTCAGAACCTAGCAGAACCTAGGGTGCCTGAGGCATGTGTAGGTGCTCTCTAATTGTTGAAAGAATTACTAGATGAATTCTCAGGCCTAACATTTCATGACCTCATAAAGAGCAAATACAGAATACTTATTGAAAATGAAATCTTTACATTTTCTTAACAGCTTTTTATCTGTGATAAACAGGTGAAATTTCTAGCCTGTGTTCTCAATTCTTTCTGGGCAATTTTTCTACTCTTCTTTTTTTTTTTTTTTTTTTTGAGGCGGAGTCTTGCTCTGTCACCCAGGCTGGAGTGCAGTGGCGCGATCTCGGCTCACTGCAAGCTCCGCCTCCCAGGTTCACGCCATTCTCCTGCCTCAGCCTCCCGAGTAGCTGGGACTACAGGCGCCCACCACCGCGCCCGGCTAATTTTTTTTTGTATTTTTAGTAGAGACAGGGTTTCACCATGTTAGCCAGGATGGTCTCGATCTCCTGACCTCGTGATCCACCTGTCTCGGCCTCCCAAAGTGCTGGGATTACAGGCGTGAGCCACCGCGCCCGGCCCCATTTTTCTACTCTTAATCAACACTTCAAATCTACAAAAATAATCTTCAAATCTTGTGAGAAATTGCTTCCCTTTTCGTTCCTGACAGTCTGCGTGTAACTGGTTTTTATCATCCATTGTCATTCTTACCTTGGCAACTTTGACTGCAGACCCATAGCCAGTTGAAAATCCACAGCCAATGAGGCAGACTTTCTCCAGGGGCAAGGCTGCATCAATTTTGGCCACTGCATTCTCATCCACCACCACGTACTGAGAGAAGCTACTAATGCCAACGAAGTGGTGGATGGACTTCACCCTGCAGGTGAACCTCCTGGTGCCATCCTGCAGGGTCCCCCGAGGATTGCTCACACTGGACAATGCAATATAGAGACACACAAAGGAATGAGACAGGAGCATAACTATTGTGCACACTCAGTATCTGAGCAAAGAGAGCATCAGAAACCTACTCGTTTTTCAAGCAGTAGTTGCTTTCCAGATTTTGAGAGTCTGCATTTTCCACACTGAGGAATAAGAAGTGGGATGACTTTATCACCTGGAGAGGGATACAACAAATTCTTTTACAATTTCTATCCAGGTATTAATAGAACAAAAACTTAAAGCTCACATGTCTTTAAAACATTAGAAGCTGGCCAGGCGCAGTGGCTCACGCCTGTAATCCCAGCACTTTGGGAGGCCAAGGTGGGCAGATCACCAGGTCAGGAGATCGAGACCATCAAACCCCGTCTCTACTAAAAATACAAACAAATTAGCCGGGCGTGGTGATGGGCGCCTGTAGTCCCAGCTACTCGGGAGGGTGAGGCAGGAGAATGGCGTGAACCCGGGAGGCGGAGCTTACAGTGAGCGGAGATCGCGCCACTGCACTCCAGCCTGGGCGACACAGTCAGACTCCGTCTCAAAAAAAAAAAAAAAAAAAAAAAAATTAGAAGAATGTGTCTTTAAAAGTCTCCAAAAACTACAGTCCAATCACAACTATGTCATTTGTCATTGCCTGCCACAGCCTTGTTTATACGTTTGGGTTTATAAGTGCCTGAAGATTCCTAAAGAGGAAATGCAAATATGGGAAACAACATGGATTGGAAAAATTGCTTTCACTGTGTTAACTTGTATGCAGTGTATCAATTTCTCCTGGAGGCTTTACAGACATTTAATTTAACCCTTAACTATTTAAATCTTACTGTAAGTATAAATATAAATTTTAGTTGAAAGTAGGGTATAATAGTGCCACTAGATGTTGGTAAGGCCTGTTTTTTATTATAGTTTGATTTACAATAAAAATGAGAATTTTGAACTAATTCTTTTCAAAGTGACTAGGTTTATCTTTATTATGAAATGAATGCTTTTAAAATATTCTTAGTTCTTTTTTGAGGAAAACTAACAAAAATGGGACAAAGAATAATTTCAGAAATTCCTCTGGAAATTTCAACCCTCTACAATAGGTTAGGAACTTTTAGGATAAGAACTGACTTTGAAATGTTTTTAGCTGGTGATAATTTGTGAATTATTTACTGTTCCTATTGTGGTGGAGGGAGAAGGGGTGAAAAGTAAGGGTGTCATTTTGTTATTAATTTCTGACTAAAGAAATTAGTAAGAGCTGAAACTCAAATTAAACAGTTCATTTTATTTTCCTGTTCACAGTTCAAATAAGTATTTGGTAAGGTGGCAGGTCCAATCTAGCAGCAAAAGTGATTTTTAAAAATTAAACATAATTTTTATTTTTAATCATCTACACTACCTATTCCACAAGACCAAGAAAAATGGTTGGCCCATAACATTTTATATGTAAAATTCATGTGAAAATGATGGTATAGAAACGTCCTAGTTATTCCCCCTGTATAATTAGCAATCCATAACCAGTGGCATTTAAGCATGGCTAAAGGTAATAAGGCAGATATTGTTGATGGCGGGATGGTTCCTTCTATGTCTCTCATTTCCTTTCACCTAGTCTGTTTCATTGATTCCATGCTCAGGAAGAGAGACCATGTTGGAAGAGGAAATTGGTGAAGGGGCTGCATAGGTCACCTAAGAAAAGTTCATGTTCTTTCGGCTCTAGCCATGTAGCCTCCATTTTGTGAACTCAGCACAGAACAATGTCCATACTTATGCTTTTTCCCTCCTCCCATTTCTAGTTGTCTCGGCCCTGACAGAAGACAGTGTTCAGCAACACTAACATGGAAGTTACTAGATTATGAATGCCACACTGGTAGGCACTGTGTCCCTTTTGATCCTCACGTATCTCCAGACACTAACCTGGTGCCTGGCGTCTAGGAGATACTCAGTACATAATGGTTGAAGGGTAGAATACATGAGTGACTGAATGCATACATGCTTGAGTCAGGCAGGCCGAGAGGGAAAGAGGAAAACACCTGAAGTCCTGGCTGCATGGTGACCTTGTGCAAGCCCTTTCGTCTCTCATTGCCTCTGTTTCCTCATCCAGGCTGGGAAATCTTAGGATGGTGAACCAAGCATGTTCCCTGAGTGTGAATCCTGTACCTGGTTTGACTGTAGTCACCCCTTCTCCAGCGCTCTCCACTATGCCAGCTGCCTCATGGCTTAAAATCACAGGGAGTGGGGTCACCGTGGTACCACTAACCACTTGGTCATCTGTGCTACAGATTCCTACACCACCATCTACAGAGTAAAGAGAAGATGTTTAGATTCAGAAAAGATCGTGAGTCTCAGATGAATTTAAAAATCCCAGTTTCCTGAAATTGTGCTTTCAAAATGTTTTCAAGGGTTTTGCTAATCCTACTATTCCCAAATAGGAAAGATTGAGTTTATCCTCAAGGTTATCCAGGCTGAAACCCTCCTCTACCTTCCTTTCTTGAATTAAACAATTTAGAATAATCTGTGAAGTAATTGATACTGAATTAGTTACATCTTAAATAATATACAAGAATGCATACTTTAAAAAAATAGAAGTAGAAATTGCAAATTAACACATAGAAAATATCTAATGCTAATTGATTTTGAAGTCTTGATACATATCCCTTTGAAATTTTTTTCTGTCTTTTACTGGAATTATATTGTATGTATTCTTTGATCACTTTTTAAAAATTTAATAATTTATATTTATACCTTTCTGTCACAACAAGTGTATTCTATTTGCTGGTTGATTATATATAAAAAAAGTCTTAGTGGATTTTTGGTTGTCCGTTTTTAACTTTTCTGAGTTGTTTTTTTTTTTTTCACATCTTCCATCCTTTTATTGAAAAAAATTTTAAATGGCAGTTAATAAAAGGCACAAACAAATCAACAGGGATATACTAGTAGAAAACACAATATAAAATTAAAATGCCATTGGCTTCTTTAATTGGTTAAAAGCGCAAAATGTAACAGGCAAAAGGTCTGTTTCAAACAAATTTAAAAGCCATGTGTGTGTGTTTTTTTTTTTTTTTTCCTTGTTTTTTGTTTTTGTTTTTGTTTCGAGACGGAGTCTCACTCTGTAGCCCAGGCTGGAGTACTGTGGTGGGATCTCGGCTCACTGCAAGCTCCGCCTCCTGGGTGCAGGCCATTCTTCTGCCTCAGCCTCCTGAGTAGCTGGGACTACAGGCGCCTGCCACCATGCCTGGCTGAGTTTTTGTGTTTTTTAGTAGAGATGGGGTTTCATCATGTTAGCCAGGATGGTCTTGATCTCCTGACCTCATGATCCGCCTGCCTCAGCCTCCCAAAGTGCTGGGATTACAAGCAAAAGCTGTGTTTTTTAAATTCTCACCAAATCAGATATATACACACCCTCAAAAATAGTGTGTGAAGGAAAGCTGTCATACTCAAGAAGTTGTATTCTGAATTTTTCAAGGAAACACTTGTTGAAATAGGAATTCACAAAGTCAACAACAGATTAATAATTTTAAAAAATTGAGTCTTAAAATGCTAATTGGCCCAAAGCTATACTATATAATGTATTGCTAGGTACAAAGGAAAAAATCTGTACTGCTTTTAGCAAAACTGCTTTCCCAGAAAAGCAAATTAAAATAATGCAATCAGCAGACCAAGGAGACTACGGCCTGACATCAGAGCTACAACTTCTCACATCTATGTTAGAAAATCCTATTTATCCAGAATAGACTAAAATTTCAGGGCAAAACAGAGACTTTTTAACATTTCTTACTTTACCCATTTTAAGTTCTTTTTATCTCCCCCACCCCCGAAGTCAGTAATTCAGCAAGATTCAGCAGAAAGAGGGCTACTTTTAGAATTTGCTATTTTGTTTTTCTTTCTATGGCGAGACTGTCATGACTGTCATGGAGCCTGGATATTTCAGGCTTATATGCATCCACGACCAGTGAATCCCATTGTGGTCAAAAAACTTAGCCATGGACTTGGTGAACTTGGCTTCCCGCTGCCGCTTTGTTTTTCCACTGATGAAGGTCAGCTTCAAGGTGTATTTGTCATCAAACCTTTTAAGATGGAGGACAGTTGCCAAATATCGTCAGGATCCATTCCTGTAGGATCTTTCCTTTTTGGCAGAATCACCCAAAGAGTTTTTCACGGCGGATCCATCCTACTTGTCAATTTTTACAGGCTTATCATCTATCTTCAAACAAGCCGCTAGGGCCACTGCCTGTCTTGCAGCGGGAACCACCGCCAGCCCCACTACTGCCTCCCTTACCACCACTTCTCCCGCCCTGGGCAGCTGCCGCCACCATCTTGTCCACCTTGGCGTCTCCCTCCCCTCTGACTTGTCCCTTTTCTGAGTTTTTTAAAATTTAAATACAAATGGAAAAATGTGTTTCACCTTAATACGAACTTCATGGGCCTTACCTCTAGAAAAGCGATTCTTTAACTCCCATAGCACAGCTGCTTTGCATTTGATTACCTATAAAATCAGAGAGATGGTACCAGTGTTTTCCCACTCTTGAAGTCAGAAATTGTGTCATTTCATCTTTGTACATGCAACATCTACTCCTATGTCTGGTACCTAACAAGTGCTCCATAGAAATGATCTCCTCTGGCTTATAAAGAGAATAAAAATACCTTTTAAAGAAGCATGTAATCACAACACTTTGGGAGGCCGGGGCAGCGTATCACAATGTCAGGAGTTCGAGACCAGCCTGGTCAACACGGTGAAACCCCGTGCCTACTAAAAATACAAAAAAAAATTAGCTGGGCGTGGTGGTGGGCGCCTGTAATCCCAGCTACTAGGGAGGCTGAGGCAGGAGAATCGTTCGAACCCTGGAGGTGGAGATTGCAGTGAGCTACATATTAAAATGTGATTACATATGTGATTACATATAAAAATAGATAAACACAGTTAAGTATAATAACACACTAAGATAAAATGGAATACATTCATTAAGGCCATCCTTATGTTGCTGTTGCTTTTTTTCTCCAAAGATGTTTAATCTTGCTTGACATTTCCTAATGCTGTGCTGAAAACGTTTGTTTAGCTACAACTATTGACTGGTACATGAAGTTCCATGTCACCTTCATTTTGCTGACAGAGTTAGTATCTGTTCACATAAAATACACTGCTTTCTTGGTCAATTTTCTGCTTAGGCCAACAGGATCTGACTCTATAAGAATATATTTACCTTCTTGCATGGGATGACGTCTCTTTCTCCTTGTATTTGCCTATTCTCCTCTTTTAATTTTCTCTCTTCACCACTTCTGTGTGTTACTTGTTTCCAACACCCATTTGCAACTTAGCTTTCGCAGCCTGTTCCGTTATTTGATTTATGTGTAGAGACTCTTTCTAGCTTTGGTTTGAGCCCCAGATTACAGAGGTTAGAGTTGGTGGGGTGTGTGTGTGTGTGTGTGTGTGTGTGTGTGTGTGTGTATACACTCAGACCCACACATACATATTTCAAAATTGGAGTCACTGTGTGTTTGAATTTCTAGCTAACAGATCTTATCCATAGATGTTCTAAAAATAAAAGATGAACACATATTTCCAGTGCTTGGCAGTGTACTGTAATATCTGTCTTCATTGTGGTAAAGCAAGTAAAATTCACAGAACTCTTTCTAGACAGAATCAACAAAATTGCAAATATTATTTTAAAAATTCAATTAAAATGTATCCTTCCAACAATTCATTTTCATTATTTATTTGTCAAATTATTCAACTTTGCAGGATGTTCAACATGGTCAATGCCAAAATAAATATCAGAATACTTGGAAGTAAGGTACTAATAGTAGGAGTTCCTGATTATCAGGTGCTTATGATGTGACAGGCACATTGTGGCCTCTGCTGGATGAGTTATATACATTATATTTATATTTGAAATTTATTTATTTTTAATTTAAATAGTTTTTGGGATACAAGTGGTTTTTGGTTACCTGGGTAAGCTCTTTAGTGGTGATTTCTGAGATTTTTGTGCACCCTTCACTCAAACAGTATACACTGCACCCAATATGTAGTCTTATATCCCTCACCTCCCCTCTCAACCTTCCTCCTTGAGTTCCCAAAGTTCATTATATCATTCTTAAGCCTTTGCATCTTCATAGCTTAGCTCCCTTTTATAAATGAGAACATATGATGTTTGGTTTTCCATTTCTGAGTTACTTCACTTAGAATAATGGTCTCCAGCTCCATTCAGGTTACTGCAAAGGCTATTATTTTATTTTATTCTGTTTAATGGCTGAGTAGTAGTCCATGGTGTATACATACCATATTTTCTTTATCTATGTTTGTCGATGGGCATTTAGTTTGGTTGCATATTTTTGTAATTACAAATTGTGCTGCTATAAACAACATGCATTACTTTTAAGCCTCACAAGGATGTTACCAGAACAGTACTATTGAATTATTGACTTTATTTTAAGTTGGGAATTATGTTAAATAACCAAACATCAGAATAATTGGTGTTTTTGAGGAAGAAGAGAAATCTAAAGGTTTGCAAAACATTTGAGAGAATAAGCAGGGAAAACTTCCCTGGCCTTGCGAGAGATCTAGAGATACAAATATGTGAAGCCAAAAGAATCCCTGAGAAACTCTTCACAAAAAGGTCACCACCTAGGCCCATACTCATCAGGATGAAGGAAAGAATCTTAAGAGCTGTGAGGCAGAAGTGTCAGGTAACCTATAAAGGAAAACCTGTCAGATTAACAGCAGATTTCTCAGCAGAAACCATACAAGCTAGAAGAGATTGGGATCCTTCCTTTGACCTCCTTAAACAAAACAATTATCAGCCAAGAATTTTGTATCCATCAAAACTAAGCTTCCTAAATGAAGGAAAGATACAGTCTTTTTCAGATAAACAAATGCTGAGAGAACCAGTCATTACCAAGCCAGAACTACAGGAACTGCTAAAAGGAGCTCCAAATCTTGAAACAAATGCTGGAATCACATTAAAAGAGAGCCTCTTTCAAACATAAATCTGACAGGACCTATAAAACAACAACATGATGAAAAAGAAAAAAGAAAAAAAACCAAGGGATACAGGAAACAAATGGCACAATGAATAGAATAGCACCTCACATCTGAATACTAACTTTGAATGTAAATGACCTAAATGCTCCACTTAAAATATATAGAATGGCAGAATGGATAAGAATTCACCAACAAAGTATCCACTGTCTTCAAGAGACTCTCCTGACACATAAGGACTCACATAAACTTAAGGTAAAGAGGTGGAAAAAGATATTCCATGCAAATGGCAACCAAAAGTGAGCAAGAGTAGCTATTCTTATGTCAGACAAAACAAATTTTAAAGCAACAGAAGTTAAAAAAGACAAAGAGGGATATTATATAATGATAAAAGTACCAGTCCAACAGAAAAATATCACAATCCTAAATATATAAGCACCTAACACTGGAGCTCCAAAATTTACAAAATGATTACTACTAGACCTAAGAAATGAGATAGACAGCAACACAATAATAGTAGGAGATTTCAATATTCCACTAACAGCACTAGACAGGTCATCAAGACAGAAAGTCAGCAAAGAAACAATGGACTTAAACTATAGCCTACAACAAATTGACTTACCAGATACTTATAGACCATTCTGCCCAACAACTGCAGAATATACATTCTATTCGTCAGCACATGGAACATTCTCCAAGGTAGACCATATGATAGATGACAAAACAAGTCTCAATAAATTTAAGAAAATTGAAATTATGGCAGGTAGTCAAATAAAATTTGAAATCAACTCCAAAAGGAATCCTCAAAACTATGCAAATACATGAAAATTAAATTACCTGCTCTTGAATGATCATTGTGTCAACGATGAAATCAAGATGGAAATTAAAAAGTTATTTGAACTGAATGATAATAGTGACACAACCTGTCAAAACCTCTAGGATACAGCAAAGTGATACCAGGAGGAAAATTCATAGCATTCATTAAATGTCCCCATCAAAAAGACTGAAAGAACACAAATAGACAATCTCAAGTCACACCTCAAGGAGATAGAGAAACAATAGCAAACCAAACCCAAACCCAGCAGAAAAGAAATAATCAAGATCAGAGCAGAACTAAATGAAATTGAAACAAAAAAATACAAAAGATAAATTTTAAAAAGCTGGTTCTTTGAAAAGATAAATAAAATTGATAGACCATTGGCAAGATTAACTACAAAAAGAAGAGGGAAGATCCAAATAAATTCAATTAGAAATGAAATGGGAAAAATTACAACCAATACCACAGAAATACAAAAAATCATTGAAGGCTACTATGAACACCTTTTTGTGCATAAACTAGAAAACCTAGAGGAAATGGATAAATTCCTAGAGAGATATAACTGATCTAGATTAAATCAGTAGGTAATAGATACTCTTAACAGGCCAATAACAAGCAGTGCATTTGAAATGATAATTAAAAAGTTAGCAACAAATAAAGAAAAAAGCCCTAGACCAGACGTATTCACAGCTGAATTCTATCAGACATTCAAAGAAGAATTGGTATGTATCCTATTGACGCTATTCCAAATGATGGAGAAAGAGGGAATCTTCCTTAAGTCAACCATGAAGCCAGTGTCACCCTAATACCAAAACGAGGAAAGGACATAAGAAAAAAACAAAGCTACAGACCAATATCTCTGATGAAGAAATTCTCAACAAAGTACTAGTGACCTGAATCCAACAGTATATCAAAAAGATAATCCATGATGATCAAGTGGGTTTCATACCAGGGATGCAGGGAAGGTTTAACATATACAAGTCAATAAATGTGATACACCACATAAACAGAATTAAAAACACAAATCACATGACCATGTCAATAGATGCAGAAAAAGCATTTGATAAAATCCAGCATTCTATATGATTAAAACCCTCAGCAAAATGGGCATAAAAGGGATACACCTTAAGGTAATAAAGGCCATCTATGACAAACCCACAGCCAACATAATACTGAATAGGGAAAAGTTGAAAGCATTTCCTTGAGAACTGGAACAAGACAAGGGTGTCTACTTTCTCCACTTCTATTCAACATAATACTGGAAGTCCTAGATAGAGCAATCAGATAAGAGAAAGAAATAAAGGGCATCCGAATCAGTGAAGAAGAAGTCAAACTGTTGCTGTTTGCTGATAATATGATCATATGCCTAGAAAATCCTAAAGACTCATCCAAAAAGCTGCTAGAACTGGTAAATGAATTCAGCAAAGTTTCAGGATACAAAAGTAATGTACATAAATCAATAGCCTTGCTATATACAAACAGTGGCCAAGCTGAGAATCAAATCAAGAACTGAACCCTTTTACAATAGCTGCAAAAAAATTAAATACTTAGTAATACACTTATCCAAGGAGGTGAAATACCTCTACAAGGAAAACTACAAAACACTACTGAAAAAAACATAGATGACACAAACAAGTGGAAATACATCCCATGATCATGAATGGTGGAATCAATATTGTGAAAATGACCACACTGCCAAAAGCAATCTACAAATTCAATGCAATTCCCATCAAAATACCACCATTGTTCTTCACAGAGCTAGAACAAACAATCTAAAATTCATGTGGAACCAAAAAAGGCTCCACATAGCCACCGCAAGACTAAGCAAAAAGAACAAATCTGGAGACAATGAGTTACCCGACTTCAAACTTTTCTGTAAGGCTATATTAACCAAAACAGAATGGTACTGGTATAAAAACAGGCTTGCAGACCAATGGAACAGAACAGAGAACCCAGAAATAAACCCAAATACTTATAGCCAACTGATCTTTGATAAAGCAAAGAAAAACATAAAGTGGGGAAAGGACACTCTATTCAACAAATGGTGCTGGGATAGTTGACAAACCATATGTAGAGAATGAAACAGGATCTTCATCTCCCATTTTATAAAGAAATCAACTCAAGATGGATCAAAGACTTAAATCAAATACCCAAAGTCATAAAAATTCTCGAAGATAACATTGGAAAAACCCTTCTAGACATTGGCAGAGATTTCATGATCAAAAACCCAAAGCAAATGCAACAAACACAATGGTAAATAGACAAGACTTAATTAAGCTAAAAAGTGTCTGCACAGCAAAAGAAATAATTAGTAGATTGAACAGACAACACACAGAGTGGGAGAAAATCTTGGCAATCTATACATCTGACCAAGGACTCATATCCAGAATCTACAAAGAACTCAAACAAATCAGCAAGAAAAAACAAACAATCCTATTCAAAAGAGGGCTAAGGATATTAGTAGACAATTCCCAAAAGAAAATAAGCAAATCACCAACAAACAAATGAAAAAATGCTCAATATCACTATTGATTATGGAAATGCAAATCGAAACCACAGTATTAGGCCACCTTACTCCTGTAAGAATGGCTGTAAACAAAAAATCAAAATAATGGATGTTGGTGTGGATATGGTGAACAGGGAACACTTGTACACTGTTGGTGGGAATGTAAACTAGTACAACCACTTGGAAAACAGTGAGGAGATTCCTTAAAGAACTAAAAGAAGATCTACCATTTGATTCAGCAATCCCACTACTGGGTATCTACACAGAGGAAAAGAAGTCATTATATGAAAGAGAAATACTTGCACAACCATTCTTATAGCAGCACAATTCACAATTGCAAAAATATAGAGCCAGTCCAAATGCCCATCAATCATTGACTAGATAAAGAAAATGTATATTTTCATTATACACACACACACACACACACATACACACACACACACACACAAACAATGGAACACTACTCAGCCATATAAAGCATCTAAATAGTGGCATTGGTAGCAACCTGTATGGAATTGGAGAACATTATTCTAAGTGAAGTAACTCAGGAATGAGAAACCAAATATATTTTCACACAAGTGGGAGCTGAGCTATGAGGATGCTAAGGCATTATCATTGTATGATACAATGGACTTTGGGGACTCAGTGACGAGGGAGGGAGGGGGATCAGGGATAAAATACTACACATTGGGTATGGTGTACACTGCTTGAGTGATGGATACACCAAAATCTCAGAAATCACCACTAAAGAGCCTATTCATGTAACCAAACACCACCTGTTCCCCCAAAACCTATTAAAATAGAAAAAGTAAATAAGTAAAAATCTGTTATCAATCCCAAA
This sequence comes from Mandrillus leucophaeus, assembly GCF_000951045.1. Lineage (NCBI taxonomy): Eukaryota > Metazoa > Chordata > Mammalia > Primates > Cercopithecidae > Mandrillus > Mandrillus leucophaeus. The sequence goes on along the minus strand of NW_012110375.1, from coordinate 65,832 downwards.
ATAATATTATCAATCACAAAAAAGGATTTATCAGGAAAGATGAGGTGCAATTGAGAGGTATAGATGCGATCAACAGTATAGACAAATAATATTGACTATCTTTTTTTCCTTTAATACACCCTTTTATACATTTTTCTGTTTAATCCTCTCTCACATCTGGAGACTTAGCATTTAAGGGAATTGTAGCCACTACCACCTTGTTTTCAAGGCCCAAATGAATTTGGAAATGTGGTATTTGCTTACGAGCTTCTATCACTTTGTGAACACAATGGCCAAAAGTACTTTGGGATAAACTCCATAGAGTCAGGAGATCTTTGTTTTTTTTTCCTCCTCCTCCTTCTCCTTCTCCTCCTCCTCCTCCCTCTTTGTCATCTCATTTCTTCTTCTTCATCATCTCCTTCCTCCTCCTCCTTCTTCTTCTTCTTTCTTCTTCTTTTTTTAAATTATTCTTTAAATTCTGGGATACATGTGCAGAACATGCAGGTTTGTTACATAGGTATACACAAGACATGGTGGTTTGCTGCACCCATCAACCTATCATGTACATTAGGTATTTCTTCTATCTGTTATCTGTCTCTATCTCTATCTTCTATCTTCTATCTGCTATCTGTCTCCTAGCCCCCACCCCTCAACAGGCCCTGGTGTGTGATGTTCCCCTCCCTGTGTCCATGCATTCTCATTGTTCAACTCTCACTTAAGAGTGAGAACATGTAGTGTTTGGTTTTCTATTCTTGTGTTAGTTTGCTGAGAATGATAGTTTACAGCTTCATCCATGTCCCTGCAAAGGATATGAACTCATCCTTTTTTTATGGCTGCATAGTATTGCATCTTGTGTATGTGCCACATTTTCTTTATCCAGTCTAACACTGATAGGCATTTGGGTTGGTTGCAAGTCTTTGCTATTGTAAACAGTGCTGCAATAAACATACATGTGCATGTGTCTTTATAGTAAAATGATTTATAATCCTTTGGTAGATACCCAGTAATGGGATTGATGGCTCAAATGGTATTTCTGGTTCTATATCCTTGAGGAATTGTCACACTGTCTTCCACAATGGTTGAACTAATTTACACTCCCATTAACAGTGTAAAAGTGTTCCTATTTCTCTACATCCTTTCCAGCATCTGTTGTTTCCTGACTTTTTAATGATTACCACTCTAACCAGCGTGAGATGGTATCTCATTGTGGTTTTGATTTGCATTTCTCTAATGACCAGAGATGATGAGCTTTTTTTTTCATATGTTTGCTGGCTGCATGAATGTCTTATTTTGAGAAGTGTCTGTTCATATCCTTCACCCACTTTTTGATGGAGTTTTTTATTTTTTTCCTGTGAATTTGTTTAAGTTCCTTATAGATTCTGGATTTTAGCCCTTTGTCAGATGGATAGATTGCAACAATTTTCTCCCATTCTGTAGGTTTCCTGTTCACTCTGATGATAGTTTCTTTTGCTGTGCAGAAGCTCTTTAGTTTAATTAGATCCCATTAGTCCGTTTTGGCTTTTGTTGCTATTGCTTTTTGTGTTTTAGTCACGAAGTCTTCGCCCATGCCTATGTCCTGAATGGTATTGCCTAGGTTTTCTTCTGGGGTTTTTATGGTTTTAGGTCTTACATTTAAGTATTTAATTCATCTTGAATTAATCTTTATATAAGGTGTAAGAAAGGGGTCCAGTTTCAGTTTTCTGCATATGGCTAGCCAGTTTTTTCAACAGCATTTATTAAATAGGGAATCCTTTCCCATTGCTTGTTTTTGTCAGGTTTATCAAAGATCAGATGGTTGTAGATGTGTGGCATTATTTCTGAGGCCTCTGTTCTGTTCCATTGGTCTATATATCTGTAGCCTTGTAGTATAGTTTGAAGTCAGGTTGCGTGATGCCTCCAGTTTTGTTCTTTTTGCTTAGGATTTTCTTGGCTATACGGGATGTTTTTTGGTTCCATATAAAATGTAAGGTAGTTTTTTCTAATTCTGTGAAGAAAGCCAATTGTAGATTGATGGTGATAGCATTGAATCTATGTTACTTTGGGGACTATGGTCGTTTTCATTATATTGATTCTTCCTATCCATGAGCATGGAATGTTATTCCATTTGTTTGTGTTCCCTCTTATTTCCTTGAGCAGTGGTTTGTAGTTCTCTTTGAAGAGGTCCTTCACATCCCTTGTAAGTTGTATTCCTCGGTATTTTATTCTCTTTGTAGCAATTGTGAATGGGAGTTCACTTATTATTTGGCTCTCTGTCTGTTATTGGTGTATAGGAATGCTTGTGACTTTTGCATATTGATTTTGTTTGCTGAGACTTTGTTGAAGTTGCTTATCAGCTTAAGGAGATTTTGGGCTGTGATGGTGGGGTTTTCTAAATATACAATCATGGCATCTGCAAGCAGGAAGAATTTGACTTCCTGTTTTCCTAACCGAGTTCCCTTTATTTCTTTCTCTTGCCTGATTGCCCTGGCCAGAACTTCCAACACTATGTTGAATAGGAGTGGTGAGAGAGGGCATTCTTGTCTTGTGCTGGTTTTTAAGGGGAATGCTTCCAGCTTTTGCCCATTCAGTATGATATTGGCTGTGGGTTTGTCTTTCTTTAGTACCATCTGGCAACTACTCTGTGCTTACCCTTTGCCCCACCTTTTAAACATATAGATGAGCAAGCGGGAAGAGTAGGGGACATATGATTGAATGTCAATGTTCTAGTATCAGAGCACTATGGCAAGCCTGAAGCAACATCTGGAATATCCAAAGGTAACCCTATCAATCTCTAGGGGTCACAGGGCATCACTTTCCTCTGCTTCTCTCTGTGTATATGTCTTTGCAAGCCAGCCCAATTCTGTATTCCATTTCCACCAAGTACCGTATTCTAAATTCAGCTCATCCAGAGAGATTATATATTTGGTTCCGTTTGGGTCAGTGATCTCCTGTGTTGTGGGTAGAATAATGACCCCCAAAGATGCCTACTCCTAACCCCTGGAATCTAGGATTATGTTGCTTTTCATGGCAAACAACAGATTTTGTTGATGTGATTCAGTTAAAGGTCTTGAGGTTCGAAGATTAGCTTGAGTTATCCAGGTGGACCTAATGTAATCTTATGGCTTCTTAAAATTGGAGAGCTTTTCCAGGTTGTGGTCAAAGAGGGAGACGTGTCTACCCACAGACCGCAGATGGCCATGTCTGCAACAGGGGTGTGTTAATTTTCTATTGCTGATGTAACAAATTACCACAAGTGCTCTTGGAAGGTTAGTGGAAGGCAAGGACTGGCATCTCTAATGTAATTATACGGGTAATGATGAGTAGTGCAGGGATGTGAATCCAAAGCCTGGAGAAGGACAGACCAGCATCTCTGCAAGAGATCCAACTGTCTCCTTTACCTCAAGAGGTCCATAATTCACATGGACCCAAGAAAGAATATTGTAACTGGCAGAAAGTATCTTCAGTTCAAATCCTTCATTTTTGGGGTTAAATAACTTGGCAAAATGGTGAGATTAATATTATTTTAAAGATTGCTAGAAAAAAATGTAACATTTCATGTATGTGCATAAATAGTAAACTTTAAAGCATGTTTGGATATGAGGTGCCAAATGAAGAGTGGTAGACGGACTTTAGTAGCAATAAATAGAACTTGAGAATGGAATAAATACTCTATAGAATATTCCATTAAATTGAGTAAATTTTAAGTTCCTAGAGCAATTTTTGAAAATCTCACATTCAAAGCCATCAATTTCTACTCAATTAGCGTTTCATTTTGATTTTGGAACTGAAGCCCAAGATGTCGAGGGAGCTGAAATGATTGCTGGTCCTCCAGTAGCTGTGGAGCCTGGAATACTGCCAAGAAGAGCATGTGTGAGAGAGCAAAATGTTTGTTTACATTCCTCCTGTGAAGGGAGTTGGGAAATAATATAAGAAGCCCAATCCAAAAGCAAAGATGTTCCATCCAGACTTTTCTGTTAAAGCCAAACTACAAACCATCTGAATGTTCCAAAAGTGTTTCGATGATGTATTGATGTATTTTAAATTATGTGATAATATGCTTGGCAGATGCTTAAAAGTATATTTACTGAGATGATGTAGAAATACCAAGTTTTTATTAAAACAATACAGAGTAATACAAATGCTATGGTTGTCACAATATAAAACTTCCTGAAAACTCTTCCTAAAGAGCTCTTTAATGGTGAAGACTTTTTTCATTTTTGAAATTAAAAGTATAAATTTTTGTAAAATATAAATGATCACTATCTATATCTAATATTCATAAAGTGCTGATTTTGCTCACTTTTGCACATATATTGCCTCATTTTGTGCAATGTTTAGCATTAACTTATGAGGTAGATACCATGCCATGAGCATTGTACACATGAAGACATTGAGGTTCAGAGAGATTGCATAAATTTCCCAATGTAACACAGCTAGTGGTAGGGCCAGGATTCCAGCAAGCCTAACTCTAGAGTTTAATAACCTGAGGAATAATAATAGGTAATATCCTTGTCACTCTCAGCATGTGCCAATTGCTGTTCCATATGCTTCACATTTGCCCACTCACGTAAACCTCAGAATAACTCTATGAGGCAGATTCTATTATTATTACCATTTTATAGACACATATTTTGTATGTCTATGTCAGCCTTAAAGCCACTTCTGAGTTTTTTAGCATACTTTTCGGGAACATGCCAACTTTATTTTCATTTAAATTGCTTGAGACATAGCATGATTGTTGATACAGTCTCTGGAAATTTTATTCCCAGTTGTGTATCTCTCTGGAGTCTTTGACTTACTCCCATGTGGGCAGGAGGTGCTTCGCATCTGGCCCCACCTGCCATCCTGGAGCCTCCTCACCCTCGTCCTGGGGAATCCCTTCCCTCTCCTCGGGGTGAGAGCATCAGCTTGTCAGACACCACATCTTTCTGAATTAATTATCTGTTTGGGGGCATTTCATTAGTAATCTTCTGGAGAAAAGGCACACAGAGGGATAAATTTATTGAGAACTTTTATGCTTCTATTGGATTTCTACTCTGCTGTGAAAATTTTTAATTCTCAAGAGATTTTTTATGGTATCATATTCTTCTTCCATGCATATTATATCTTTTCTCTTTGCAAGTAATAACCGCTGACAGACTGGATTAAGAAAATGTGGCACATATACACCATGGAATACTATGCAACCATAAAAAAGGATGAGTCCGTGTCCTTTGTAGGGACATGGATACAGCTGGAGACCATCATTCTCAGCAAACTATCACAAGAACAGAAAACCAAACACCGCATGTTCTCACTCATAGGTGGGAATTGAGCAATGAGAACACTTGGACACAG
>NW_012110375.1:57841-58601 GCF_000951045.1 Mandrillus leucophaeus | reverse complement strand
CAATTTTGACTTTTGTTGCCATTGCTTTGGTGTTTTAGTCATGAAGTCTTTGCCCATGCCTATGTCCTGAATGGTATTGCCTAGGTTTTCTTCTAAGGTTTTGATGGTTTTAGGTTTTATGTTTAAGTCATTAATCCATCTTGAGTTAATTTTTGTATAGGTGTAACGAAGGGGTCCAGTTTCAGTTTTCTGCATATGGCTAGCCAGTTTTTTCAGCAGCATTTATTAAATAGGGAATCCCTTCCCACTGCTTGTTTTTGTCAGGTTTGTCAAAGATCAGATGGTTGTAGATGTGTGACATTATTTCTGAGGCCTCTGTTATGTTCTGTTGGTCTATATATCTGTTTTGGTACCAGTACCATGCTATTTTGGTTACTGTAGCCTTGTAGTATAGTTCGAAGTCAGGCAGCGTGATGCCTCCAGTTTTGTTCTTTTTGCTTAGGTTTGTCTTGGCAGTGTGGGCTATTTTTTGGTTCCATATGAACTTTAAGATAGTTTTTTCCAATTCTGTGAAGAAAGTCATTGGTAGCTTGATGGGGATGGCATTGAATCTATCAATTACCTTGGGCAGTATGACCATTTTCACAATATTGATTCTTCTTATCCATGAGCATGGAATGTTCTTCCATTTCTTTGTATCCTCTGCTATTTCGATGAGCAGTGGCTTGTAGTTCTCCTTGAAGAGGTCCTTCACATCCCTTGTAAGTTGAATTCCTAGGTATTTTATTCTCTTTGAAGCAATTGTGAAGAGGAGTTCATT
>NW_012110375.1:52684-54381 GCF_000951045.1 Mandrillus leucophaeus | reverse complement strand
CAGAAAACCAAACACCGCATGTTCTCACTCATAGGTGGGAATTGAGCAATGAGAACACTTGGACACAGGGTGGGGAACATCACACACCGGGGCCTATTGTGGAGTAGGGGGATGGGGGAGGGATAGCATTAGGAGATATACCAATTGTAAATGACGAGTTGATAGGTGCAGCACACCAACATGGCACATGTATACATATGTAACAAACTTGCACATTGTGCACTTGTACCCTAGAACATAAAGTATTAAAAAAAAAAAGATTTTGTATTTTTTCACTTCATGGATTACTTCTTCTGACTTCTTTTTTCTTTGCTTTGTTTCTTTCTTTCCGATTGCAAAGCTAGAATCACTCCACATTTCTGATGATCTTGGTTGTCTTCTGTTGTAGGACGGATGGGGCACTAACGAGCTATTGGGAAGCTCTGAATACATGGGTGGCATCTGTGTCATGTGAGATTCACTGTAGAACTATCTGGTGGGATTAATTGCTGGGGAATATAATGTCAGTAAGGGTAGATATTTGCTCTTGGGCTGGTCAGATTTTTCAAAGGATGATTTTGGAAGTTTCTGTGTAGAAGACACATGCCCAGCTGCCAACACTCTGGGGCCCAAGAGGGCAATTGAAAATCCAATTATAAGTCATTTGGGAGAAAAAGGCAAAATCCAGGATTACCTAGGTAATTCAAAAGCTTGTTTGCATTAATCTTGCAAGACTGTAGCCAAAAATCTATTGGACTATATAATAATTTCATGTTTAATAACTCTAAAATTTTATATTTAGGCCTATGAGAATTTTCTTACATCTAGCCTTATATGTCTGCCATTGATAATCTTAGCTTCCTAAAAGATCCAGTAAGAAAAACATTTCTATGACTCTATGAGTAATTTCTTCCCAAGGCTTTTGACATGAGATAGTTTATATTATTTTGAACTTTATTTGATCTGAAGTTTTCTTTTTTTTACTTTTACTTTTATTTTATTTTATTTATTTATTTTTTATTATACTTTAAGTTCTAGGGTACATGTGCACAACATGTAGGTTTGTTACATATGTATATGTGTGCCATGTTGGTGTACTGCACCCATTAACTCGTCATTTACATTAGGTTTATCTCCTAATTCTATCCGTCTCCCCTCCTCACACCCCACGACAGGCCCCGGTGTGTGATATTTCCCGCCCTGTGTCCAAGTGTTCTCACTGTTCAATTCCCACCTATAAGTGAGAATGTGTGGTGTTTGGTTTTCTCTTATTGTGATAGTTTGCTCAGAATGATGGTTTCCAGCTTCATCCATGTCCCTACAAAGGATATGAGCTCATCCTTTTTTATGACTACATAGTGTTCCATGGTGTATATGTGCCACATTTTCTTAATCCAGTCTATCATTGATGGACATTTGGGTTGGTTCCAAATCTTTGTTATTGTGAATAGTGCTGCAATAAACATATGTGTGCATGTGTCTGTATAGCAGTATGATTTATAATCCTTGGGGTATATACCCAGTTATGGGATGGCTGGGGCAAATGGTATTTCTAGTTCTAGATCCTTGAGGAATCGCCAGACTGTCTTCCACAATGGTTGAACTAGTTTACAGTCCCACGAACAGTGTAAAAGCATTCCTATTTCTCCACATTCTCTCCAGCACGTGTTGTTTCCTGACTTTTTAATGATTGCCATTCTAACTGGTGTGAGATGGTA
>NW_012110375.1:48222-48711 GCF_000951045.1 Mandrillus leucophaeus | reverse complement strand
TCTCTGCCAGGCTTTGGTATCAGGATGATGCTGGCCTCATAAAATGAGTTAGGGAGGATTCCCTCTTTTTCTGTTGATTGGAATAGTTTCAGAAGCAATGGTACCAGCTCCTCTTTGGACCTCTGGTAGAATTTGGCTGTGAATCCGTCTGGCCCTGGATTTTTTTGTTGTTGTTGTTGGTAGGCTATTAATTATTGCCTCAATTTCAGAGCCTGTTACTGGTCTTTTCAAGGTTTCAACTTCTTCCCGGTTTAGTCTTGGGAGGGTGTATGTGTCCAGGAACTTATCCATTTCTTCTAGTTTTTCTAGTTTATTTGTGTAGAGGTGTTTATAGTATTCTCTGATGGTAGTGTGTATTTCTGTGGGATTGGTGGTTATATCCCCTTTATCATTCTTTGTTGTGTCTATTTGATTCTTCTCTATTTTCTTCTTTATTAGTCTTGCTAGCAGTCTACCAATTTTGTTGACGTTTTCCAAAAACCAGTTCCT
>NW_012110375.1:39296-48172 GCF_000951045.1 Mandrillus leucophaeus | reverse complement strand
TTTAGTCTTTTCCCATAGTCCCATATTTCTTGGAGGCTTTGCTTGTTTCTTTTTACTCTCTTTTCTCTAAACTTCTCTTCTTGCTTCATTTCATTCATTTGATCTTCAATCACTGATACCCTTTCTTCCACTTGATCAAATTGGCTACTGAAGCTTGTGCATGAGTCACAAAATTGAGATAAGAGGTAGGAGACTTCAAGCACAGTGGCTCAGCACGTGTGTGTTCAGGGCAAGTGAAGGTTCCCCTCCACTGGATTCAATGACTAAAGATTATGAAGATACCAAAAATGCAAGAAGTCATAGGAGATAGCTTTTCTCAATGGCAAAGATGACACAAGTAGAATGGTTAAGAAGGAAGGTTTATTGGCTTCAATTTCCCAGCTGATGTTCAACATTTTATTTAGTTCTCATTTGGATTTTAGACATTTGCTTGAAAAATAATTTTACATCAATTTCAATTTCTTTGGAAAGCCCCCACATGTAATTTATTGATAACATCTCTGAAGAGCAGAATTAATGATTTTTCCCAGCTGTTGCTGCAGATCAGGTAGAGTAGAGGAGGCTGAAGACTGCCACAATGGAAAACATCTGTATTGTCTCAAAACATTAGGATGGTACGGATACTGCAGTAGGAAAGAAGAGACATTGCATTAACATTTAGACAACCCACATGCTTCCATGTGAGAGTCCAAGGAGCATTTGAAATGCCTAAGTGAAAATCTGTCTGTTCTCAGTCACTCTAATCCCACCCCCATGCATTTGGGTCAAGTCAAGTCAAAGGAAAGTTCATCTTTTTTGGTTTTCTCTTGTGTTTTCCTCAACTTTAAGCTCACTCACAACATTCTGAGTGTGCCTGTCGTTTAGACTTCAATACCACATTAGCATCTTCAAAAAATCATTCTTGTGTGCCCATGTTCCTGGTATAATAAGGAATATAAAATACAACAATGGATAATAACTTGTGATAAGTTTTTGCTATTTGTCACATTCTTCATGCATTTTCTCACTTAAACTTCAACCTAAACATCAACATTAGGAGGTAGGTTTTCATATTATTTTGATTTTAGAGATTACAAACACCAAGACTTAGAAAGATTTGTAACTTTGTCTGGTCGCACATCTAGTATAGAGTTTTGGAATTAAAACTCAAATACAAATTTGCACACGTTATAAGATGATAAATAACTTGCCCGAAAGAACTGATAATTTAACAAATTTAAGAGCATGCCAGAAGTTTAAAAGACCTTTGATACAGAGATGTTTAAGGATTCTTAGAAGTAGAGAATAAAGTCGATTTGTATTAATTCCAAGATACTTCATTCTTGTGAATATTAGAAACATAACATTTACATTAGAATTAATGCCCTTTCTACAAACCAACTTCTCATGAATATTTTTAGAAAATGATGGTCTTTGTGACTCTTTAATAATTTTTAAAATATATGAGTATATGCATATGCATATATAAAAAAATATATGCACATAATTCAGAGAATACAAGACGGCAGAAAGAAGAAAGTAAAAGTAATCCATAATGCCCCAACCTAGAAATAGTCATCCTCAATGTTTTCTTGAATTTCTATCAACTTTTTACTAGACATATATATAAGTTTTACTGCTCTGGTTGAAAATTTGAGATATTGTATATAAAATTTATATTCTTTATTATATTAGCCTAAATTATATCATGAGAATCTCCCAGTGATGTCATTTTTTTTTGATGGCTTGATTCATTTCTAATAGCTGGTTGGAATTTATTAAACCATTTTCCTCATGTTGAAATTTAGAATGTTTCTAATGTTTGATATTACAGAAACAAGTAAACATGCTGAAACACATATGTATGTTTGAATAGTTGATTATTTCTGTAGAATAGATTTCTAGAAATGGAATTGTTGGAACAAAAGATCCAGTTTTTTTTTAAGGGTTTCTGACACATATTACCAAATTGCTTTCCCAAAAGGATGTATCAATTACTACTGAAAATACATGAAAGTGCCTAGCCACCTTAGTCTTACCAATATTGAATGTTACAATTTTTAATCTTATTTTATTGATAGGATTAATTATATTTACATACATGTATTACTATATGACATTCTCATAAAGTGAATTTAGGCATGCTTCATGACTTCTAATGTTGCTCAACACTGTCCTCTGGTTTTGTTCATCTCTATATTTGCCATCATCTTTTCAATCCTATGATGATGATGATGATCATGATGATGATGTCAATGATAATAATGATGATATCAAAGATAACTAACCTTTGATGGCTACTGTTGTCCATATATCCATGCACTCTTGAGGGGCAGTATAGTTTAATAGAAGTGAATAGATTTGCTAACAACAAGATCTACCTTTGAATTCTGGCTCTCCTTCCTATCATCTGATGATTTATGACCAAGTCATGCCTTCTCCAAGTCTCAGTTTTCTCTTCTCTAACATAGTGAGATTGAGACTGACACTGAGCATTGCCTGGGAATCACATAAGATAGTGCAGGTAAGACACTTAGTAGAACAGCTGGTGCTCTGTGGGTGCTAGTTTCTTTTCCTCCTCAACAATGTTGTCGGTTAAAGTGTCTACTATAATAATTTTGTGAGTGCCAAAGAAACACTATTTAAAGTTGAAAATCTTGTGAAAATAAGAATGGGATAGCAGAAAAATCTCAGACTCTGGAGCTAGAAGGCAGAGGTTAGGTATAACTGCCTGTTTCCAGTTGTGCCTCATGTAAATGCAGGTGACAAAATTCATTTTATTAGCTGGTTGTAAGAGTTAAGTGTTAGAGACAGGAAATAGAATTAGCTTAGTTTTCTAAGCTTCAGACAAAAAGTAAGCCAAACATTTACAATAGTGTTTAGTATACTTCTCTTTTACAATAAATTTTACTGAAAAAAAATTTTTGTAAACCACAAAAGTAAAAAAAGGAAAAAGAAAAAACTAGTAAGATCTGCTTAGAAAACAAACCAAATGTAGTTTCACATACTCCAATAATGAAAATGTTGAGGATGTCCTGAAAATTATTTAAATATACAGCCACCTAATGTCAGCTTTATATAGGTGGCAGGTAGAGGCTTCAATGACACCATGTTATAATTATGGTTGTTTAAATAGAATTTTTTTTTTTTTTTTTTTTTTTTTAGCAAAGGTGATTATTCTCTTTTAAAGAAGGCTTAGTGGCTCTGATCATTCAGATTTGCAGTAATCAACATTATTTGGCTTCAGCAGAATAGGAAATGCAAAGCAGCTGTTTTTAGCATCTCACAGAAGTTTTAAACTTTTCTTACACGCTCTCCATGTAAAGACTGAACAGGTAATGGAAAAACGAAGGCACTCTAATTTTTCTCGTCCTTCCACCTTTTCATTTTCTGCTAGACAATCGCCTATGGTAGATAAACAGCAAAACAGAAAACTAACTTAAAATCTACCTTTTCCCAGAGTGAAGCAGGTCAAATCCTTCATTTATTTTTTCAAAAGGTAAAACATGGGTTATTAATGCATCCAATGAAAACTTCTTAGCCATAAAATCAGCCACAAGTTTTGGGACACATTCTTTACTCTTGTAGCCTGAAAAGAAGACGGTATCATAGTTAGATTCAACAAGGTTAAGTAGGAGAATTGAAGAGAAAATTTTCCAAACAAATGAAAGTTTAGAAAAGGTGCTGCTTCCAGACTGCAATGACTGAGGTTAATAAGAGATAGAGTACTTCAGTAAGCTTTTATAGAGCTCAGACTTAAAAAAAAATCACAGATAAACAAGGGTCCCTGGTTATTCTCTCTCCCACAGAGAAATCATGGTACTGATGTTATGCCCAAAGGAACATATTTAACAGTTGTCTAAATTTGGGTGTAGATATGAAATATCGTTGTAGATTTCTGTGTCTTACTAGAAATTCCCATGCCTTACACAGTCCCAAGTACAAAAACAGATGGAGATGAATGGTCTTTGTTAATAGTGACATCAGAAATGTCTATTTTGGGAACTTCTGCTTGCATTAGTTCCATATCTAGTTGATTTGGAGACTATAGATAGAAAATGAATTTTAATTTATTTTTGATCTGCTCTTCAAAACCTTTCCTTATCACTTGTAAAAGGGGAGATATGCTGAGGTTAATGAGAATTTGGCTCCGAGCCTAACCACATACCACCAAAAATAGCTCCCTTCCAGGTGCGTCCAGTCAGTAGCAGCACGGGGTTTATTGAGAGGTTCTGGGAATCAGGAGGTACCCCTATGATGACACTTGTGCCACATGCCTCATGACAACATAACAGGGAAGCCATCTGGAATAAAGTGAACATTTAGCATCCTTAACGTGGAGTGGCATAGTTCCTACTCATAATGCACAATATCATGTAATAGACTTAGCTGGATTTTGAGTGTGTAGAGGGAAGAGATCATGTCTTTTGCTCCTTCATTCCCCTTTTTTGCATAGGATAGTGCTGTGGATTTAGGAAATGCCCAGAAAATGTTTTTTTAATGAAAGAATGGATGAATAAATTGGAGTGCACTTAATTCTTCCTAATAAAGGAATAAAGAGATAGACATCATCACAAATATATATTAAGTCCAGTTCCTTATATAAGCATAGAATTTCATCATCACATAATTCTTAGGCAATCTGTGAGTTGGTTAATTCACTTTTCATTGATTTTTTATACAGGTATTTTGAACCCATTACTTTCAACCACATATTTTAATGGGAAACAAAATAAATGATTATATCACCAAAATTTGTCTCTTGTCCACTTGATGGTCTCCTTTTTTAACATACTACAATTCTACTGTCCATTTCTCAAAATGGACATGTTTTAAACATTGTTTTTATCTCCCCAAATATATATAGGTTTTACATTAAAATACACTGATTATTAGGGAACCTCAAAGGACAGTTCGGAAAGTATTTTCCAATCAGCTTTCTGAACATGTTCTATAGTTAGAAAATGGTTTAGGATTGCCCCAAGACATATAATGATTAGTTCTTTGATTTTGGATTCTGGCCTTTGGAAGACCAGACATCCTCAGAACATGTGGCTGTGAGATATTTGGTATCTTGAGATAAGGTACACTCCAGTTCCACATGAGAAAATGGAGGAAGGTATAGAAAAAGAACATTAGGAGAAAATCTATGGCCCTGGAAAAAGTTGTAATCTCTTGACACTTCATTCATCTGTGGCATTTGTTCGAGGTCAAGGCTGCTGAGAACATTGATCTCAGGGTGCTGCTCTGCATTACCCACACTGCTGGACCCTCTAGAAAATCTCAGCAATGGAAATGTGTTGGACTCTGGAGACTTTTTCAGTAGGATTCTAGAGAACTCTGGGTAGGTGAAATATAGCTAGAGATGTGTTTCCCATTGCAATTGATATTTGTAACTGTTTGAAAGTAATACCATGCAATAAGCCAAAGATGGTGTAAGTACTGCAAGATTGGAAATAGTATTTCATATCAATAATGCCAACTGAGGCTGGGAATGGTAGCTTGTTCCTATATTCTCAGCATTTTTGGAGGGTAAGGTAGGAGAATTGCTTGAGCTCAGGAGGTTGAGGCTGTAGTGAGTTATAATAATGCCACCGCACTTCAGCCTAAGTGACAGAGTGAGACCCTGTCTCAAAGAAAAAGAGAAAAGGACAGCTGACATTTATTGGGAGCTTACCATATGACACGTGGCACTGTGCTAAGTACATTACATGCATTGTCTCATATAATCTATAAACAATGCCATGAGTATGTAGCTTTGAAATTTGGGGGGTGGTAAACATCTGTTGACTTTTGAAAGTATTCAGTCCTACTAGTATTGGGTACTAGTTTTGTACCAGGTACTGTCCAGTTTCTGTGATAAAATATAGTGATGCATTTGAGCAGTCACTTTCCTTAGGGCATATTTTTGTTAATAAAACAATAGTTGGCCTAAAATTGCTCATTTCTTTTGGCCAAATACTAATATGTAAAAAAAAAAATTGGAATTTATTAAGAACACATGCAAAATTATTAAATCATTTTTGTTAAGAATGTGGAAGAAAAATAAAACATTCCAATTTGAGAACAGAATTTGTATTATTTATGTTTACTTGAACTTATAATTTTTAATTAAAAATTAACAAAGTTATCTGTAATCGCTCAGTTAAGAAAAACAAGTCCTTTGCTTTTCCTCTAGAGGAAATATGACTTGAGACAGGTTTGCATAGTTGATAGAATAAAAGATTTCTCATAACAATAAATTAAACAAGCCAGGTAACAAACAGATGATGGGAAATTTCCATTCATCATTAAAAATATCCTTTATACATAAAACATATATTCGGCAGCCTAAATGCATCCTCCAGGTTGCAGAGGCAGAAATCTCAGGGCATGTCACGGTACATACCATGGTATCAAGCCGACCGATGACTTCAAACGAAAAATCCACACCTCCATCAGTCATTTCCTTTAGCACCTCCTGGATGGGTTTCTTGTAGTCTTGAGGGTTGATGCATTCAGTGGCACCCAACTCTTTGGCCTTTGCAAATTTGTCCTTGTTGATGTCCACCGCAATGATTCTGGCTGCTCCAGCTGCTTTACAGCCCATAACAGCAGATAGGCCGACCCCTCCCAGGCCAAACACAGCACAGGTAGAGCCTGGGGTTACCTGTATTTTCAGAAAATGCAAGAATAGATTAAGGAACGGTTGTTTGAGAGTGACTAAGCTTTATAAGGTGCCATGGCTAGTGTTTATCAAGAGCTGCTCAAACTCTTCTGTTCAATCTGTTAACAAAAACTCTTTTGGTTTCAATTGCTTTATTTTTAAATTCAGGGAGTTGAAATTGTTGAGCGGTTCTCAAACTGATGCATATTAGATTCATCTGGGCAGGTTTAAAAATATCCCACAGTCCAGGTCACAGCCCATGTCAATTAAATGAGAATCTCTGCAGGTGGAACTCAGTCCCCAGGTGACTCCAATGGGAAAGTCAGGCTGGGAACAAGGGGACTGGATGATCTTTGAGATCCAGATGGCAGTGATTACAGTCTTGAAGGGACTCTCGATTGCTGAAATCCCTTGATAGCCAGTTTCAGTATCTCATACATACACAAAGGCAATATTTGAAAAATAAAGTAAATGGAAAAGGTTACTCCAAGAGACTGAAAAATATTCCACTTAAACCATCAGTAATTAACTCCTTGGTTCATTTATGTTCAGTAGTTGTGAGTAGTATATTCCTGCTTTAAAAAATACACTAGTGAATAACACAGCAATGAAATATTAGTCTATATTTTAATAATAAAATCTATTGTTATGAGTATCCTCAGCTTCTCTTCTTGGGTAGGCTCACTTAGATCACCCGTTATAATAGATGAGGCAATTGAACAAGGGACTAAGAGCTAAAGTCACAGAAATTTGGAAAAGATGCCATCTATTTTTTCTTAGTTGGCTAGGGGCTATTTATTAAACCTAGTCTCCCATAGTCTGCCTTCATTTTGGGTAACATCCTCTTCCTGTTCCAAATAATCTCACTCTTATATTCCCTTAAGGGTGTCCATTCATTCAATAATTCATTCTACAAGTAGTATTCAATGCTATGGGGGACAACACCAGTTTCTATCTTACTTACAAAAATACAAGGCTTGTGACTGTGATTTAAAAGTACTAATAATTATGTATCGTGATCTAAGATTCAGCAGGAGATTTGAGAAAGATGAAGCAAACGCTTCATTTTATTTATTTTTGCTATCTCAGAACTTAGCAGAACCTATGGTGCCTGAGGCATGTGTAGGTGCTTTCCAATTGTTGAATGAATTACTAAATGAGTTCTCAGGCCTAATATTTCATGATCTCATAAAGAGCAAATACAGAAGAGTAATTGTTGAAAATGAAATCTTTACATTTTCTTAACTCTCAACAACTTTTTAATCTGATAAACACATGAAATTTCTAGCATGTGCTCTCAATTCTTTCTGGATTGTGTTTCTATTCTTAGCCAACATTCAAAATCTACAAAAATAATCTTTGATTCTTGTGAGAAATTGCTTCCCTTTGGGTTCCTGACAGTCTACGTGTAACTGTTTTTATCATCTGTTGTCATTCTTACCTTGGCAACTTTGACTGCAGACCCATAACCAGTTGAAAATCCACAGCCAATGAGACAGACTTTCTCCATGGGTGAGGCTGCGTCAATTTTGGCTACTGCATTCTCATCCACCACCGTGTACTGAGAGAAGCTGCTGACACCGAGGAAGTGGTGGATGGGCTTCCCCCTGCAGGTGAACCTGCTGGTGCCATCCTGCAGGGTCCCCCGAGGATTGCTCGCACTGGGCAGTGCAATACACAGACACACAAAGGCATGAGACAGGAGCATAACTAATGTGCAAACTCAATGTCTGTGCAGAGAGAGCATCAGAAACCTACTCGTTTTTCAAGCAGTAGTTCCTTTCCGGGGTTTTACAAATTCTGCATTTTCCACACTGAGGAACAACGAGTGGGATGACTTTATCACCTGGAGAGGGATAAAACAAATTCTTTTACAATTTATATCCAGTATTAATAGAGCATAAACTTAAAGCTCACATGTCTTTGAAACATTAGAAGCATGTGTCTTTAAAAGTCTCCAAGAAATACAGTCCAATCACAACTATGTCATTTGTCGTTTCCTGCCACAGCCTTGTTTCCAGTTTGGGTTTATAAGTACCTCAAGATTCCTAGAGAGGAAATGCAAATATAGGAAACAACATGGATTAGAAAAATTGCTTCCACTGTATTAATAGTTACTTTTATGTAGTGTATCAATTTCTCCTGGAGGCTTTACAAATGTTTAATTTAATCCTTAACTATTTAAATCTTAATGTAAGCATAAATATAAATTTTAGTTGAAAGTAGGGTATAATAGTGCCACTAGATGTTG
>NW_012110375.1:34750-39246 GCF_000951045.1 Mandrillus leucophaeus | reverse complement strand
ACTGTGGTCTGAGACACAGTTTGTTATAATTTCTGTTCTTTTACATTTGCTGAGGAGTGCTTTACTTCCAACTATGTGGTCAATTTTGGAATAAGTGTGATGTGGTGCTGAGAAGAATGTATATTCTGTTGATTTGGGGTGGAGAGTTCTGTAGAAGTCTATTAGGCCCGCTTGGTGCAGAGTTGAGTTCAATTCCTGGATATCCTTGTTAACTTTCTGTCTTGTGGATCTGTCTAATGTTGACAGTAGGGTGTTAAAGTCTCCCATTATTATTGTGTGGGAGTCTAAGTCTCTTTGTAGGACTCTAGGGGTGTGCCTTATGAATCTGGGTGCTCCTATGTTGGGTGCATATATATTTAGGATAGTTAGCTCTTCTTGGTGAATTGATCCCTTTACCATTATGTAATAGTCTTGTCTCTTTTGATTTTTGTTGGTTTAAAGTCTGTCTTATCAGAGACTAGGAATGCAACCCCTGCTTTTTTTGTTTTCCATTTGCTTAGTAGATCTTCCTCTATCCCTTTATCTTGAGCCTATATGTGTCTCTGCACCTGAGATGGGTCTCCTGATTACAGCACACTGATGGGTCTTGACTCTTTATCCAATTTGCCAGTCTGTGTCTTTTAATTGGAGCATTTAGCCCATTTACATTTAAGGTTAATATTGTTATGTGTGAATTTGATCCTGTCATTATGATGTTAGCTGATTATTTTGCTCATTAGTTGATGCAGTTTCTTCCTAGCATCAATTGTCTTTACATTTGGCATGTTTTTGCTGTGGCTGGTACTGGTTTTTCATTTCCATGTTTAGTGCTTCCTTCAGGAGCTCTTGTAAGGCAGGCGTGGTGGTGAGAAAATCTCTCAGCATTTGTTTGTCTGTAAAGGATTTTATTTGTCCTTTACTTATGAAGCTTACTTTGGCTTGATATGAAATTCTGGGTTGAAAATTATTTTCTTTTAGATGTTGAATATTGTCCCCACTCTCTTCTGGCTTTTAAGGTTTCTGATGAGAGATCTGCTATTAGTCTGATGGGCTTTCCTTTGTGGGTAACCAGACATTTCTCTCTGGCTGCCCTTAACATTTTTTCCTTCATTTCAACTTTGGTGAATATTATAATTTTGTGTCTTGGAGTTGCTCTTCTTGAGGAGTATCTTTGTGGCATTCTCTGTATTTCCTGAATTTGAATGTTGGCCTGCCTTGCTAGGTTGGGGAAGTTCTCCTGGATAGTATCCTGCAGAGTGTTTTCCAACTTGGTTCCATTCTCCCCGTCACTTTCAGGCACACCAATCAGATGTAGATTTAGTCTTTTCCCATAGTCCCATATTTCTTGGAGGCTTTGCTTGTTTCTTTTTACTCTCTTTTCTCTAAACTTCTCTTCTTGCTTCATTTCATTCATTTGATCTTCAATCACTGATACCCTTTCTTCCACTTGATCAAATTGGCTACTGAAGCTTGTGCATGAGTCACAAAATTGAGATAAGAGGTAGGAGACTTCAAGCACAGTGGCTCAGCACGTGTGTGTTCAGGGCAAGTGAAGGTTCCCCTCCACTGGATTCAATGACTAAAGATTATGAAGATACCAAAAATGCAAGAAGTCATAGGAGATAGCTTTTCTCAATGGCAAAGATGACACAAGTAGAATGGTTAAGAAGGAAGGTTTATTGGCTTCAATTTCCCAGCTGATGTTCAACATTTTATTTAGTTCTCATTTGGATTTTAGACATTTGCTTGAAAAATAATTTTACATCAATTTCAATTTCTTTGGAAAGCCCCCACATGTAATTTATTGATAACATCTCTGAAGAGCAGAATTAATGATTTTTCCCAGCTGTTGCTGCAGATCAGGTAGAGTAGAGGAGGCTGAAGACTGCCACAATGGAAAACATCTGTATTGTCTCAAAACATTAGGATGGTACGGATACTGCAGTAGGAAAGAAGAGACATTGCATTAACATTTAGACAACCCACATGCTTCCATGTGAGAGTCCAAGGAGCATTTGAAATGCCTAAGTGAAAATCTGTCTGTTCTCAGTCACTCTAATCCCACCCCCATGCATTTGGGTCAAGTCAAGTCAAAGGAAAGTTCATCTTTTTTGGTTTTCTCTTGTGTTTTCCTCAACTTTAAGCTCACTCACAACATTCTGAGTGTGCCTGTCGTTTAGACTTCAATACCACATTAGCATCTTCAAAAAATCATTCTTGTGTGCCCATGTTCCTGGTATAATAAGGAATATAAAATACAACAATGGATAATAACTTGTGATAAGTTTTTGCTATTTGTCACATTCTTCATGCATTTTCTCACTTAAACTTCAACCTAAACATCAACATTAGGAGGTAGGTTTTCATATTATTTTGATTTTAGAGATTACAAACACCAAGACTTAGAAAGATTTGTAACTTTGTCTGGTCGCACATCTAGTATAGAGTTTTGGAATTAAAACTCAAATACAAATTTGCACACGTTATAAGATGATAAATAACTTGCCCGAAAGAACTGATAATTTAACAAATTTAAGAGCATGCCAGAAGTTTAAAAGACCTTTGATACAGAGATGTTTAAGGATTCTTAGAAGTAGAGAATAAAGTCGATTTGTATTAATTCCAAGATACTTCATTCTTGTGAATATTAGAAACATAACATTTACATTAGAATTAATGCCCTTTCTACAAACCAACTTCTCATGAATATTTTTAGAAAATGATGGTCTTTGTGACTCTTTAATAATTTTTAAAATATATGAGTATATGCATATGCATATATAAAAAAATATATGCACATAATTCAGAGAATACAAGACGGCAGAAAGAAGAAAGTAAAAGTAATCCATAATGCCCCAACCTAGAAATAGTCATCCTCAATGTTTTCTTGAATTTCTATCAACTTTTTACTAGACATATATATAAGTTTTACTGCTCTGGTTGAAAATTTGAGATATTGTATATAAAATTTATATTCTTTATTATATTAGCCTAAATTATATCATGAGAATCTCCCAGTGATGTCATTTTTTTTTGATGGCTTGATTCATTTCTAATAGCTGGTTGGAATTTATTAAACCATTTTCCTCATGTTGAAATTTAGAATGTTTCTAATGTTTGATATTACAGAAACAAGTAAACATGCTGAAACACATATGTATGTTTGAATAGTTGATTATTTCTGTAGAATAGATTTCTAGAAATGGAATTGTTGGAACAAAAGATCCAGTTTTTTTTTAAGGGTTTCTGACACATATTACCAAATTGCTTTCCCAAAAGGATGTATCAATTACTACTGAAAATACATGAAAGTGCCTAGCCACCTTAGTCTTACCAATATTGAATGTTACAATTTTTAATCTTATTTTATTGATAGGATTAATTATATTTACATACATGTATTACTATATGACATTCTCATAAAGTGAATTTAGGCATGCTTCATGACTTCTAATGTTGCTCAACACTGTCCTCTGGTTTTGTTCATCTCTATATTTGCCATCATCTTTTCAATCCTATGATGATGATGATGATCATGATGATGATGTCAATGATAATAATGATGATATCAAAGATAACTAACCTTTGATGGCTACTGTTGTCCATATATCCATGCACTCTTGAGGGGCAGTATAGTTTAATAGAAGTGAATAGATTTGCTAACAACAAGATCTACCTTTGAATTCTGGCTCTCCTTCCTATCATCTGATGATTTATGACCAAGTCATGCCTTCTCCAAGTCTCAGTTTTCTCTTCTCTAACATAGTGAGATTGAGACTGACACTGAGCATTGCCTGGGAATCACATAAGATAGTGCAGGTAAGACACTTAGTAGAACAGCTGGTGCTCTGTGGGTGCTAGTTTCTTTTCCTCCTCAACAATGTTGTCGGTTAAAGTGTCTACTATAATAATTTTGTGAGTGCCAAAGAAACACTATTTAAAGTTGAAAATCTTGTGAAAATAAGAATGGGATAGCAGAAAAATCTCAGACTCTGGAGCTAGAAGGCAGAGGTTAGGTATAACTGCCTGTTTCCAGTTGTGCCTCATGTAAATGCAGGTGACAAAATTCATTTTATTAGCTGGTTGTAAGAGTTAAGTGTTAGAGACAGGAAATAGAATTAGCTTAGTTTTCTAAGCTTCAGACAAAAAGTAAGCCAAACATTTACAATAGTGTTTAGTATACTTCTCTTTTACAATAAATTTTACTGAAAAAAAATTTTTGTAAACCACAAAAGTAAAAAAAGGAAAAAGAAAAAACTAGTAAGATCTGCTTAGAAAACAAACCAAATGTAGTTTCACATACTCCAATAATGAAAATGTTGAGGATGTCCTGAAAATTATTTAAATATACAGCCACCTAATGTCAGCTTTATATAGGTGGCAGGTAGAGGCTTCAATGACACCATGTTATAATTATGGTTGTTTAAATAGAATTTTTTTTTTTTTTTTTTTTTTTTGAGACTGAGTCTTGCTCTGTCGCCCAGGCTGGAGTGCCGTGGCACGATCTTAGCTCACTA
>NW_012110375.1:16985-33893 GCF_000951045.1 Mandrillus leucophaeus | reverse complement strand
TTTCTCCTGGAGGCTTTACAAATGTTTAATTTAATCCTTAACTATTTAAATCTTAATGTAAGCATAAATATAAATTTTAGTTGAAAGTAGGGTATAATAGTGCCACTAGATGTTGGTAAGACCTGTTTTTTGTTATAGTTTGATTTACAATAAAAATGAGAATTTTGAACTACTTCTTTTCTTTTCAAAGTGACTAGGTTTATCTTTATTATGAAATGAATGCTTTTAAAAAATGATCTTAGTTCTTTTTTTGAGGAAAACTATCAAAAATGGGACAAAGAACAATTCCAGAAATTCCTCTGGAAATTTCAACCCTCCACAGTAAGTTAGGGACTTTTAGGTTAAGAACTGACTTTGAAATGTTTTTAGCTGGTAATTTGTGAATTATCTACTTTTCCTGTTATAGTGGAGTGAGCACAGGTAAAAAGTAAGGGTGTCATTTTGTTATTAACTTATTACTAACTAGTTAGTGATTATTAGTATTATTTAGTAGTTATTAGTGGTAGTTTATCAGTTATTAGTTATTATTTAGTAGTTATTAATTTATTACTACTAAAGAAATTAGTAGGAGCTGAAACCCAAATTGGACAGTTCATTTTATTTTTCTGTTCACAGTTCAAATAAGTATTTGGTGAAGTGGCAGGTCCAATCTAGTGCCTAAAGTGATTTTCTAGACTGTAATCCCAGCATTTTGGGAGGCCGAGGTGGGCAGATCATGAGGTCAGGAGATTGAGACCATCCTGACTAATATGGTGAAACCCCGTCTCTACTAAAAATACAAAAAATTAGCTGGTCATGGTGGTGGGCGCCTGTGGTCCCAGCTACTCCGTAGGCTGAGGCAGGAGAATGGCGTGAACCCGGGAGGTGGAAGTTACAGTGAGCTGAGATTGCGCCACTGTACTCCAGTCTGGGCGACAGAGCGAGGCTCCATCTCAAAAATAAATAAATAAATAAATAAAATAAATAAAAATAAAAATAAAACAAAACAAAATAAAATGAAAGTGATTTTTTAGAATTAAACATAATTTTTATTTTTAATTACCTATGCTACCTATTCCACAAGTCCAAGAAAAATGGTTGCCCCGTAACATTTTGTAGGTAAAATTCATGTGAAAATGATGGTATGGAAATGTCCTAGTTATTCTCCTTTTATAATTAGTAATCTGTAACCAGTCACATTTAAGCATGGCTGAAGGTAATAAGGCAGACATTGTTGATGGTGGATGGCTCCTTCTGTTTCTTTCATTTCCTTTCACCTAGTCAGTTTCATTGATTCCATGCTCAGGAAGAGTGACCATGTTGGAAGAGGAAATTGGTGACGTGGCTGCATAGGTCACCTAAGAAAAGGTCATGTTTATTCAGTTGTAGCCGTGTAGCCTCCACCTTGTGAACTCAGCACAGAACAGTTTCCATACTTATGTTTTTTTCCCTCCTCCCATTTCTAGTTGTCTGGGCCCTGATAGAAGAAGACCGTGTTCAGCAACACTAACATGAAGTTATTAGATTATGAATGCCACACTGGTAGGCACTGTGTCCCTTTTGATCCTCACGTATCTCCAGGCTCCAACCTGGTGCCTGGCATCTAGCAGATGCTCAGTACATAATGATTGAAGGGTAGAATACATGCCTGCCTGAAGACATACATGCTTGAGTCAGGCAGGCAGAGAGGGAAAGAGGAAACCCCTGAAGTCCTGGCTGCGCGGTGACCTTCTGCAAGTGCTTTCGTCCCTCATTGCTGGTTTCCTCATCCAGGCGGGAAAATCTTAGGATCGTGAATGAGCATGTTTCCTGAGTGTGAATCCTGTACCTGGTTCGACTGTAGTCACCCCTTCTCCAACACTCTCCACGATGCCGGCTGCCTCATGGCCTAAAATCACAGGAAGTGGGGTCACCATGTTACCACTAACCACGTGGTCATCAGTGCTACAGATTCCTACAGCCGCCATCTACAGAGTGAAGAGAAGATGTTTAGATTCCCAAAAGATTATGAGTCTCAGGTGAATTTAAAAATCCCAGTTTCCTGAAATTGTGCTTCCAAAATGTTTTCAAGGGTTTTGCTAATAATCCCTACTATTCCCAAATATGAAAGATTCAGTTTATCCTCAAGGTTAACCAGGCTGAAACCCTCCTCTACCTTCCATTCTTGAAGTAAACAATTTAGAATAATCTGTGAACTAACTGATCTTGAAATAGTGAAGTCTTAAATAATATACAAGAATGCATGCTTTTAAAAAAAAGTAGTAGAAATTGCAAATTAATACATAAAAATATCTAATGCTAATTGATTCTGAAGTCTTGATATATATCCCTTTGAATTTTTTTTCTGTACAAACACATAAATTCTTTTGTATTTTACTGGAATTACACTGTATGCACTTTTTAAAAATTTAAAAATTTATATTTATAACTTTCTTTGAAAACAAGTATTTTCTGGATGATTATATAAAAATGACTCAGGAGTTTTGGTTGTTTCCATTTTTTAACTTTTCTGCATTTTTAAAACTTAAATACAAATGGAAAAATGTATTTCACCTTAATACGAACTTCATGGGCCTTGGGAGGGGCAACCTCCACCTCCTCAATGGAAAAGGGTTTCTTTAACTCCCATAGCACAGCTGCTTTGCATTTGATTACCTAGAAAAGCAAACAGAGAGTTGGTACCAGTGTGTTCGCACACTTGCAGTCAGACATTGTGTCATTTAATCTTTGTACATGCAACATCTAGTCCCATGTCTGGTACCTAACAAGTGCTCCATAGAAATGATCACCTCTGATTTATAAAGAGAAAAAAATATATTTTAAAAAAGGAATAACATAAAGAAAGATAAACAGTTAACTATAATAACACACTGAGATAAAATGGAATATATTCATTAAAGCCATCCTTATGTTGTTGTTGTTGTTTTCTCCAAAGTTGTTTAATCCTGACATTTCCTAATGCTGTGCTAAAAACATCTCTTCACCCACAATTATTGGCTGGTACATGAAATTCTAAGTCACCTTCATTTTGCTAACAGAGTCAGTGTCTGTTCAAATAAAATACACTGCTTTCTTGCTCAATTTTCTGCTTAGGCCAAAAGGATCTGACTTTATAAGGATACATTTATCTTCCCGCCTGGGATGGCATCTCTTTCTCTCTCTCTTTCCCTATTCTCCTCTTTTAATTTTCTCTCTCCACCACTTCTGTGTGTTACTTCTTCCAACACCCATTTGCAACTTAGCTTTGAGAGCCTGTACTGTTATCTGATCTATGCGTAGAGACTCCTTCCAGCTTTGACTTGAGCCCCAAATTACAAAGGTTGGAGTTGGTTTTGTGTGTGTGTGTGTGTGTGTGTGTGTGTATACACTCAGACCTACACATACATATTTCAAAATTGGAGACACTGTGTGTTTGAATTTCTAGCTAGCAGATCTTATCCATAGATGTTCTTAAAAATAAAAGATGAACACATAATTTCCAGTGCTTGGTAGTGTACTGTAATATCTGTTGTCATTGTGGTTAAGCATGTACAATTCACAGAACTCTTTCCAGAATCAACAAAATTGCAATTATGATAAAAATTCAATTGAAATGTATTCTTCTGACAATTCATTGTCATGATTTATTTGTCAAATTATTCAACTTTGCAGAATGTTCAACATGATCAATGCAAAATAAATGTCAGAATACTTGGAAGTAAGGTACTAATAGTAGAAGTTCCTGATTATCAAGTGCCTATGATGCGACAGGCACATTGTGGCCTGTGCTGGGTGAGTTATATGCATTATATTTATTTATAAAATTTATCTTTAATTTCAATAGTTTTGGGGGTGCAGGTGTTTTCTGGTTACCTGGGTAAGCTCTTTAGTGGTGATTTCTCAGATTTTGGTGCACCCTTCACTCAAGCAGTGTACACTGAACCCAATATGTAGTCTTTTATCTTTCACCTTCCCTTTCAATCTTCCCCCTCAAGTTCCCAAAGTTCATGATATCATTTTTATGCCTTTGTATCCTCATAGCTTAACTCCCTCTTATACATGAGAACATATGATGTCTGGTTTTCCATTTCTGAATTACTTAGAATAATGGTCTTCAGCTCCATCCAAGTTGCTGCAAAGGCCGTTATTTTATTTTATTCTATTTAATGGCTGAGTAGTATTCCATGGTATACACACACCATATTTTCTTTATCTACTCTTTTGTTGATGGGCATTTAGGTTGGTTCTGTATTTTTGTAATTGCAAATTGTGTTGCTGTAAACAACATGCATTATTTTTAAACCTCATAAGGATGCTACCAGGACAGTGCTATTGAATTACTGGCTTTATTTTACAGCTGAAATAATTGAGGATCCATTGACTCAGTGATTAAATAATTTCTCTAAAGTCCCAAAGCTGGCTTTCCAGAGAATAAAGATGAATCTAACCTTATGTTTTCACTACTTGGTGGCAGTAAAAAGTTAGCAAAAAGTTAAATAGCAACAATAATAATAGTGGCTAATATTTACTGACTTATTTCTATATACCAAATGCTATTTTAAGTTCTTTATAGTATTAATTTATTGAATTATCACAACGCAACTACTTTACAAAATAGATGTTAGTATTGTCACCATTTAGCATTTGAGGAAAATATAATGCAGGATGGATAAACATAAATGAAATGCTGACAACAAACTGAGTTATTGATGTTGTGCCCAAGAGGGGAGGAATAATTGTCTATTTCATCAGTTATTATTTCCATTAATATGATTGGTTTATACTTTTGCTCTAGGAACTCATTATTTCTTTTTAAGTTGAGTTTGGTAAATTTAATTTTTTTGTTAATTATTTTCTACGTGGAATGTATATATTAATCAGTAATGAATGAAAGTGAGGTGGAATAAGAACAGTACCAATGGGATACTCATGTGATTTCCAACCAGTCTTATTGATATGAGCCTGTTTTGTCACAGAGTGTATAGAGAAGCCTCAGAGCCTTTAAATTGAGTTATCATAGTGAGATATTTTACCGTGCAATACACTGCTAACACAAAAAAGGACTGGAAATTGTTGCACAAATTTTTGTAATTAGGCAGTTAAAATATCAATTGATTATATTGTATTACCACATGCATTTTTGTGCACCTGTAAACACATTGGACAATTAAGAGATTTATGGAAGGCAAAACCAAATATCTGTGTTCCTAGTGCTGATAAGTGATTCAAATTGTATTATTAATTTTCTGTAAGACCATATTGATTTTTATATGGGGAAGATACTGTTCCATAGGATTACTCTGGAAATTGCCAGAATTGTGTCCTGCTAGACCCTTTTAAATCAGAATTTGAATGTTGATGTTGTCTTGCTTAACCTTCATGATTCTAATGCTGTGAGACCAATGAGCATTTTGTAAAGTTTTTTATGTTAAGGTTAAAAGGGTACTTCAAAGTCTTCTAAATCAAATCCTCTTATAAAACTTTCATCAGACTTTCTCGTGTTCACAAAAAAATATAAATACAAATAATAATACATTGAAATTATGGTACTTTAATATAAAGAAAACTTCTTGATGAAAGACATTTCTAACTTTGGCTTTACAAATTAATCATGATTAGCTTGGAATAATCTATGACTTTATTGCAAATGTCTTTAATGTAGGAAATAAACAATAGATACAGATTCTATACATTCTTTTTGAAGGTATTTAGGAATAGCTTATTTTCACTGTAGTTCAGTATACATTCCATATTGTAGCATATATTGCATATCATATTTCAGTGTATCATTTCTAATTTAGGTATGAATTTTAAATTGTTAATCAAATACTGTATTCCTTCCTTTGTTATACTGATGAGCATATAGTTCCAACAGTAATATATTTTTTGCTTACTTTTCCTGCTGTGCTCATGTTGATTCTGTCTTCTCTGCAGACCAGGAGACAGGTGAGTCCCTGTGGATTTCTTCCCTGCTCAAGTGCATAAAGCAGGTGTATTGTACAGGTATTTATTATTTTTTTTGCTTGAATAACACCCAATTCCAGTTCCACACATGATCCACATCTTTAAGCCACACCCATCAGATTATTCTCAGACTGTCAAATCATAAAGAAGAGGGCAATGAACCAACAATCAATACATTGATTTTTCAAATTTCAGATAAGATTTTGTTTTCATTAGGTTAAATATTAAGTTAAAGTGATAAAGCTTAATCACTTTCTCTTCTCCTCACTTTATTCCTCAGCTGTCAAATTTCTTGTTTCTCCTCTCATAATCCCACAGTGGTCGTTCAAAGTTCTGTTTTCCCTTTGTCTGCACTAAGCTCCAGCTTTGAATCCAAATGGTGCAGTTAGGAAGAAGGAGGAGCAAAGAAGCAGGGCAAATAAAGGTGAGAGTCAGGAGCCAGAAGAATGTGTTTGACTCAGGACTCCCCTTCTCTTCATAGAGAATCAGATACTCAATCACAGCAAAGGTGCTCACCCTGCTAGGCATTTTTGCTGCACCTCAAACCAATCAGCATTGACTCAGCCCCTCTGTGTGTCAGGCACTAAGCTGGGTCCAGTGGATGGCAGGGATGAATAAGACATGACCTCTATCTGTGCCACAGGCAGTTTGGGGCAGCAGTGATGGCATGCCTTTTGGGACTTGGCAGACCCTATTCCTTACTAGCTCTGCATACTGGCACTTATTATTTCACTTTCTTTTTTGCCTTAGTTTGTTTACTTGTAAGATGAAGAAGAATAATTCCACTATTTTAAAGGACTGTTTAGTGAATATAGCACCATTTTAAAGGACTGTTTAGTGAATATAGCACTATTTTAAAGGACTGTTTAGTGACTATAGCACTGTTTTAAAGGACTGTTTATTGAATAAATGATATAATCTATGTAAAGCACTGATGATGGAGTTTAGCAGGTAGGAGCACCCTACTAAATGCTAGCTACAATTATTATTCCTAAAAGGAAGCTCACAGTCAATGGAGAAAAGATACACAGGCAGCCAAGTCTACATATCAGCCTGGCGGGGAAGTGCGCTATCACAGGGATCAGTTAGTGCTTTGGGAGCAGAGACAGAGGTACTATTCAGAATGAAGGACTCAGGGGAGGCATTGTAGAGGAATAGGTATTTGAGGTAGATTTTAAATAATTGTGGGAAATTCAGACAAATCCTCACTGGATCATTTCTATTGCCTTTTGATCAATGTAACTGGTCTATGCATGGCTGTCCAAGAATATGAGTTTGATTTTTCTTTTATCCACACTTGGAGGCATTACACAGGCAGCTATTTAATCAGATGCAGTCTGTCAACATGAACATGTCAACAGAAAGGACATATCTCTCTAGAATTGGAAAGGGAACATTTCAGTAAGCTTTAACTACATAGGCACTGAGACTCACACCAAGACTGAGAAACTTTCACCCAATAGAGAAGCAAGGAAGGTCCTACGATTTCAGTTGCTTCTGAAATGTATCAAGGTACAAATATAGCCCCAGATCTGATATTCAGCATTCAAGGCTTCATAATCTGGCTTCAACCTCCTCATCCACCTACTCCTCCCCATTCTCCAACACAAGGCCTATGTGCTTTAGAAGCTTGTATCTCCTTGGTCCCCCAAAGAGGAATCTATTTAACATTCAAGCTCTTGCTCATCATGCCCTTTCTCTTCTTTTCTGTCCCTCTGGCCCATTCAAATCCTACCCAAAATTTGAGACCCAGGACAAGGTCACCCTCGTGGAGTTATATTAACTCTATCTCACTGTCACGCTTCATGTCTCTGCATCCCTGTCATACTGACATCCCTCCTGTGGTTTAGGGTCTGTTCCCTTTTGTCACCCTGTATTTTTAGTGTAGAGATCAGTCTCCTAATTTCTACTGGAAATTTCTAGTCAGGGATGTTCTTAAATTTCATTTATATAATCAACTGTACCTAGCTCCATGTATACAGTAGGTGTTTAATGAGTGATTGTTGAATTCTTATGCTCATTTGTGTTAGGACAGTCACTGTTCTATGAGTAGTCCCATAATCCAGAAGATCCGGTGTCTCCTCTTTAAGTGTTTACAGATTAGCAGTGGGATTGGCTGTGGTCAGGTAGACAAGATAGAGAACCCTCCTTTCTGGGAAGCAGGAAGTGGTCATGCCAGGAGAAGAGTTTGACGTGGAATTCAAAGGAGGAAGATCCTATTCCGTCTTTTCTTTGTGCATTCTCAGCTCTTAACTCAATGCCTGGCACAGAGTGAGTACTTGGATATTTGTTGATTAAATTAAAGAAATGACTTCTACTTTTAGAGCAAGGAAATCTTGAAAGAAAGATATTTTATTAAGATGTATTAAGAAAAATGGGTCATCGGGAGACAAAATGGAGGAGAATAGGAGGCAGGATTAACTTGCACCTGCTACTCGGATGAACAGAGCAGTTCATGGACTGTTCATTGTGAACTTTTGCTCCAAGAACTACTGCAGGGACATACCAGGAAAGCAGAGAGAATCCTCAGACCCTTTGAAGGAAGTGAATTGCTGCTCCAGGCTCTGTGAGCAAAGCTTCCTCTAGAATTGGAAAGAGGAACTGTGAGCCAGCTTGGTTTCTCAGTTGGGGGGCTTATAGCCTGGGGCAATTTCTCAGCTCTGCTCACCAGTTGACTGGAAGGAAATAAACTCATTTTTGTTGGGGGTTCATGGTGGGAGTGAGACCGGCCCTTCAGACTGTGGGCTGCGTGGGAGCTGTGTGGGGCCTGTGGCTGCCAGCTTTCCCCCACTCCCCTGATGACCTGTGTGACACAGGAGAGACAGCTATAATCCCCCTGGGAACATAACTGGGGGAACTAGTTGGCCTGGGAACTACATTGGCCTGGGAACTACATCCTCATCCCCCAAAGCAGCCACAACAAGCCCTGACCAAGGAGAGTCTAAGCTCAGACATGTCTAACCCTGCCCCTAGTTGATGGTCTTTCTCTACCCAGCCTGGTAGCTGAAGAAAAGGATGTAATCTGTTAGGGGGTACCATGGTCCTGCCCACCACCTGATCCTCCCTAGACTATTGTAGCTGAGGTGCTCGTGAAATCATCACCTCCTGGCTGGAGGCCAACCAACACAACACCATCACACTTAACAAAAAT
The DNA here is from genome assembly GCF_000951045.1 of Mandrillus leucophaeus. Classification (NCBI taxonomy): domain Eukaryota; kingdom Metazoa; phylum Chordata; class Mammalia; order Primates; family Cercopithecidae; genus Mandrillus; species Mandrillus leucophaeus. Next base: position 24,820 of record NW_012110375.1, on the reverse strand, counting down.
ACATACAAGGACCCTCACAGAATCCACTTCATTCTCCTGCTACCTCCACTGGAGCAGGTGCTGGTATCCATGGCCAAGAGACCTGAAGATGGATCACATCACAGGACTCTTTGAATACACTCCCCAGGACCAGTCAAAAGCCAGGTAGTTCCACTGGTTTGCTAGATCCAGAAGAGAAAAAGCAATCACTACAGTTCAGGTCTCAGGAAGCCGCATCCTTTGGGAAAAGGGGAGAACACTACATCAAGGGAGCATCCTATAGGACAAAAGAATTTGAACAGCAGCCCTTGAGTTCTAGATCTTCCCTCTGATGTAATCTACCTAAATGAGAAGAAACCAGAAAAGCAATTATGGTAATATGACAAAATAAGATTCTTCAACACCCCCAAAAGATCCTGCTAGATTACCAATCACGGATGCAAACCAAGATGAAATCTCTGAATTGCCATAAAAAGAAATCAGAAGGTTGATTATTAGACTAATCAAGGAGGCACCAGAGAAAGGTGAAGTCCAACTTATAGTAATCAAAAAAACAATACAGGGTAAGAATGGGAAAATATCTAGCGAAATAGATAACATAAGAGAAAAACAATCAACACTTCTGAAGTTGAAGGATAGAGAGAATTGCAAAATGCATTGGAAAGTCTCAGCAATAGAATCAAACAAGTAGAAAAAAGAACTTCTCAAAAACAAGGCTTTTAAATTAACACAATTCAACAAATACAAAAGAGACGGAGCTCTCTAGCTCTGTTGCCCAGGCTGGAGTGCAGTGGCCAGATCTCAGCTCACTGCAAGCTCCGCCTCCTGGGTTTACGCCATTCTCCTGCCTCAGCCTCCCGAGTAGCTGGGACTACAGGCGCCCGCCACTGGTCCCGGCTAGTTTTTTGTATTTTTTAGTAGAGTCGGGGTTTCACCGTGTTAGCCAGGATGGTCTCGATCTCCTGACCTCGTGATCCGCCCGTCTCGGCCTCCCAAAGTGCAGGGATTACAGGCTTGAGCCACCGCACCCAGCCAAAAAAGAATTTTTAGAAAAGGACAAAGCCTGCAAGAAATTTGCGATTATGTTAAATGACCAAACCTCAGAATAATTGGTGTTCCTGCAGAAGAAGAGAAATCTAAAAGTTGCAAAACATATTTGAAGGAATAAACAAGGGAAACTTCCCTGGCCTTGCTACAGACCTAGATATACAAATATAAGAAGCTGAAAGAACACCTGAGAAATTCATCACAAAAAGATCACCTCCCAGGCACATAGTCATCAGGTTATCTAAAGTCAAGACAAAGGGAAGAATCTTAAGAGCTGTGAGGCAAAAGCAGCAGGTAACCTATAAAGGAAAACCTGTCAGAATAACAGCAGATTTCTCAGCAGAAACCCTACAAGCTAGAAGGGATTGGGGTCCATTCTTTAGACTACTTAAACAAAACAATTATCAGCCAAGAATTTTGTATCCAGCAAAACTAAGCTTCATAAATGAAGGAAAGATACAGTCCTTTTCAGACAAACAAATGCTGAGAGAATTCATCATTACTAAGCCAGCACTATAAGAACTGCTAAAAGGAGCTCTAAATCTTGAAACAAATCCTGGAAACACATTAAAACAGAACCTCTTTAAAGCATAAATCTTACAGAACCTGTAAAACAACAACATAATGGAAAAAAAAAGTATACAGGTAACAATGGCATGATGAATAGAATTGCACCTCATATCTGAATACTAACATTGAATGTAAATGACCTAAATGCTCCACTCAAAATATATAGAATGGCAGAATGGATAAGAATTCACCAACAAAGTATCTACTGTCTTCACGAGACTCACCTGACACATAAAGACTCACATAAACTTAAGGTAAAGGGTTGGAAAAAGATGTTCCATGCAAATGAAAACCAAAAGCAAGCAAGAGTAGCTATTCCTATATCAGACAAAACAAACTTTAAAGCAACAGAAGTTAAAAAAGACAAGGAAGTACATTATATAATGATAAAAGAAAGAACTATTCCAACAGGAAAATATCACAATCCTAAATATATAAGCACCTAACACTGGAGGTCCCAAATTTATAAAACAGTTACTGCTAGACCTAAGAAATGACATAGCAACACAGTAATAGTAGGAGACTTCAATACTCCACTGACAGCACTAGACACGTCATCAAGACAGAAAGTCAACAAAGAAACAATGGATGTAAACTGTAGCCTACAACAAATGGACTTACCAGATATGTATAGACCATTCTACCCAACAACTGCAGAATATATATTCTATTCATCAGCACATGGAACATTCTCCAAGGTAGACCATATGATAGGTGAAAAGACAAGTCTCAATAAATTTAAGAAAATCGCAATTATGGCAAATACTCTCTCAGACCACAGTGGAATAAAATTTGAAATCAACTCCAAAAGGAACCCTCAAAAATAAGCAAATACATGAAAATTAAATTATCTGCTCCTGGATGGTCATTGGGCCAACAGTGAAATCAAGATGGAAATTAAAAAGTTATTTGAACTGAATGAGAATAGTGATACAACCTATCAAAACCTCTAGGATACAGCAAAATGATACCAGGAGGAAAGTTCATAGCATTCATTAAATGTCCCCATCAAAAAGACTGAAAGAACACAAATAGACAATCTCAAGTCACACCTCAAGGAGATAGAGAAACAATAACAAACCAAACCCAAACCCAGCAGAAAAGAAATAACCAAGATCAGAGCAGAACTAAATGAAATTGAAACAAAAACAATACGAAAGATAAATTTTAAAAAGCTATTTCTTTGAAAAGATAAATAATATTGATAGACCATTGACAAAGTTAACCATGAAAAGAAGAGGGGCGATCCAAATAAGCTCAATTAGAAATGAAATGGGAAAAATTACAACCAATACCACAAAAATACAAAAGATCATTCAAGGCTACTATGAACTTTTTTTTTTTCTCTTTAAACAATTTTGTTGAAATATAATTAACATCAATTAACTTCATAGATTTAAAATATGAACATGTTTTTGTGCATAAACTAGGAAACCTAGAGGAGATGGATAAATTCTTGGAAAGATACACCTGGCCTAGATTAAACCAGGAAGTAATAGAAACTCTAAACAGACCAATAACAGCCCTGGACCAGACGGATTCACAGCTGAATTATATGAAACATTCAAAGAAGAATTGGTACCAATCCTATTGACACTATTCCAAATGATAGAGAAAGAGGGAATCTTCCTTAAGTCATTTTATGAAGCCAATGTCACCCTAATACCAAAACCAGGAAAGGATATAACAAAAAAAGAAAACTACAGACCAGTATCTCTGATGAACATAGATACAAAAATTCTCAACAAAATGCTAGTGACCTGAATCCAACAGTATATCCAAAAGATAATCCACCATGGAAAGTGGGTTTCATACCAGGAATGCAGGGAAGGTTTAACATATACAAGTCAATAAATGTGATATAAGTAATAAACAGAATTAAAAACAAAAATCACATGATCATGTCAATAGATGCAGAAAAAGGATTTGACAAAATTTAGCATTCTTTATGATTAAAACCCTCAGCAAAATCGGCATAAAAGGCATATACCTTATGGTAATAAAAGCCATTGATGACAAATCCACAGCCCACATAATCCTGAATGGGGAAAAGTTGAAAGCATTCCCCTGAGAACTGGCACAAGATGAAGGTGCCCACTTTCACCACTTCTATTTGATACAGTACTGCAAGTCTTACAGCAATCGGATAAGAGAAAGAAATAAAGGGCATCCAGACCAGTAAAGAGGAAGTCAGACTGTTGCTGTTTGCTGATGACATGATCATATACATAGAAAACCCTAAAGACTCATCCAAAAAGCTCCTAGAACTGGTAAATGAATTCAGCAAAGTTTCAGGATACAAAAGTAATGTTCACTAATCAGTAGCCCTGCTATATACCAACAGTGACCAAACTGAGAATCAAACCAAGAACTCAACCCCTTTTATAATAGCTACAAAAAAAAATTAAATTCTTTGGAATATTCATAACAAAGGAGGTGAAATACCTCTACAAGGAAAACTACAAAACACTGCTGAAAAAAATCATAGATGACACAAACAAATGGAAACACTTCTGCTCATGAATGGGTAGAATCAATATTGTGAAAATGACCATACTGCCAAAAGCAATCTACAAATTTATTGAAATTCCCACCAAAATGCACTGTAATTCTTCATAGAACTAGTAAAAGCAATATAAAATGCATATGGAACCAAAAAAGTCCTCACATAGCAAAAGTAAGACTAAGGGAAAAGAACAAACCTAGAAGCATTACATTACCCAACTTCAAATTATACTACAATGCTATAGTCACCAAAACAGCATGGTACTGGTATAAAAACAGGCTTGTAGACCAGTGGAACAGAATAGAGAACTCAGAAATAAACCCAAATACTTACAGCCAACTGATCTTTGACAAAGCAAAGAAAAACATAAAGTGGGGAAAGGGCACCCTATTCAACAAATGGTGCTGGGATAGTTGGCAAGCCACATGTAGAGGAATGAAAAAGGATCCTCATCTCTCAACTTATACAAAAATCAACTCAAGCTGGATCAAAGACTTAAATCAAATACCTGAAATCATAAACATTCTAGAAGATAACATTGGAAAAACCCTTCTAGACATTGGCGTGGGCAGAGACTTCATGACCAAAAACCCAAAATCAAATGCAACAAAAACAACGATAAATAGATGAGACTTAATTAAACTAAAAAACTTCTGCACAGCAAAAGAAATAATTAGCAGATTAAACAGACAACCCACGGAGTGGGAGAAAATCTTGGCAATCTATACATCTGACAAAGGACTCATATCCAGAATCTACAAAGAACTCAAACAGATCAGCAAGAGAAAAACAAACAATCCCATTCAAAAGTGGGCTAAGGACATGAGTAGGCGATTCTCAAAGGAAAAGAAACAAATGGCAAAATGCTCAATATTCCTAATGATCAGGGAAATGCAAATCAAAACCACAATATGATGTCTCCCTACTACTTCAAGAATAGCAATAATCAAAAAATCAAAAAATAATACCTGTTGGTGTGGATACAGTAAACAGGGAACACTTTGACACTATTGGTTGGAATGTAAACTAGTACAACCACTATGGAAAAAAGTGAGGAGATTCCTTAAAGAACTAACAGAAGATCTACTATTTGATCCAGCAATTCCATTACTTGGTATCTACCCAGAGGAAAAGCAGTCATTATAAGAAAGAGATACTTGCACATGCATGTTTGTAGCACAATTCACAATTGCAAAAATATGGTGCCAGCCCAAATGCCCACCAATGATTGACTAGATAAAGAAAATACATACACACACAAACACTATGGAATACTACTCAGCCATAAAAAGGAACTAAATAATGGCCTTGGCAGCAAGATGGGTGGAATTGGAGACCATTATTCTAAGTGAAGTAACTCAGGAATGAAAAACCAAATATCATATTTTCTCACTCATAAGTAGGAGATGAGCTATGAGGTCACAAAAGCAAAAGAATGATACAATGGACTTTGAGGATTCAGTGATAAAGGTGGGAGGGAGTCAGGGATAAAAATCTACTCATTATGTACAGTGTACATTGCTCAAGTGATGGGTGTACCAAAATCTCAGAAATCACCACCAAAGGACTTATTCTTGTGACCAAACACCACTTGTTCCTCCAAAACCTATTGAAATAGAAAAAATAAATAAATAAAATAAAAAACCTGTTATCAATCCCAAAATAAAATTATCAGTCACCCCCCAAAAAGGATTTATCAAGAAAGATGAGATGGAATTGAAAGGTATATATGCAATCAACAGTATGGACAAACAATATTGAATACCTTTTTTTCCCTTTAATACACCCTTTTAGTCATTTTTTTTGTTTAATCATCTCTTGCATATGGAGACCTAGCATTTATTGAGGGAATTATAGCCACTACTACCTTGTTTTCAAGGCCCTAATGACTTTGGAAATGTAGTATCCACTTATGAGCTTCCATCACATTTTGAGCATATGGCTCCATGAAATACTGAAAGCACTTTGGGATAAACTCCATACAGTCAGGAGATCTTTCTTAATACCATCTGGCAACCACTCTGTGCTTACCCTTTGCCCCACCTTCTAAGCATTTAGATGGGCAGGTGGGAAGAGCAGTTGTCACATTATTGACAGCCAGAGTTCTAGTATCAGAGGGCCATGGCAGGCCTGCAGCAACATCTGGAATGTCCAAAGGTAACCCTATCAATCTCTAAGGGTCACAGGGAGTCACTTTCCTCTGCTTCCCTCTCTATGTATGTCTCTGCAAGCCAGGCAGATTTTACATTACATCTTCACAAAGTACCATATTCTAAATTCAGCTTATCCAGGGAGATGATATACTTGATTCAGTTTGGGGGAGTTATCCTCTGCCTTGCAGGCAGAATAATGACCCTCAAAGAAGTCCGCTCCTAATCCCTGGAATCTCGAAATATGTTGCTTTACATAGCAAAAATGGATTTTGTAGATGTGATTCAGTTAAAGGTCTTGGGATGGGAAGATTAGCTTGGATTATCCAGGTGAACCTAATCTAATCTTATGGCTTCTTAAAATTGATGAGCTTTTCCAGGCTGAGATCAAAGAGGGAGATATGTCTGCTCGCAGACCTTAGATGGCCATGTTTGCCACAGGAGTGTGTTAATTTTCTATTGCTGATGTAACAAATTACCACAAGCTCTCTTGGAAGGTTAGTGGAAGGCAAGGATTGGCATCTCTAATATAATTATACAGGTAATCATAAGCAGTGTGAAGATGTGACTCCAAAGCCTGAAGAAGGACAGACCAGCATCGCTGCAAGAGATCCAACTGTCTTCTTTTCCATAGAGGTCCATAATTTACATGGACCTGACAAAGAATATTGTAACTGGCAGAAATTATCATCAGTTCAAATCCTTCATTTTGGTGGTTAAATAACTTGGTAAGATAATGAGATTAATATTAATGTAAAGATTGCTAGAAAGAATTGTAACATTTCATGTATGTGCATAAATAAACTTAAAGCATGTTTTGGGATGAGTTGTGAAATGAAAATTGGGACAGGAACTTTAGCAGCAGTAAACAGAATTTGAGAATAGATACAGAAATACTCTATAGCACATCGCAATAAATAGAATAAATTTTAAGTTACTAGAGAAATTTTTGAAAATCCCACATTCAAAGCCATCAATTCCTACTCAATTAGCGTTTCATTTTGATTTTGGAACTGACGCCCAAGATGTCCAGGGAGCGGAAATACTTGCTGGTCTTGCAGTAGCTGTGGAGCCTGGAATCCTGCCAAGAAGAGCATGTGTGAGAGAGCAAAATGTTTGTTTACATTCCTCCTGTGAAGGGAGTTGGGAAATAATCTGAGAAACCCAATCCAAAAGCAAAGATGTGCCATCCAGTCTTCTCTGTGAGAGCCAAACTACAAACCATCTGTCTGTTTAATCTGAATTTAATCTGGAACATTTAATCTGAATGTTCCAACAGTGTTTTGATGATGTATTGATGTATTTTAAATTATCCTGAAAATGTTCTTGGCAGATGCTTCAGTGTGTAATTACTGAGATGATGTAGAAATACCAAGTGTTTATTAAAACAATACAGAGTAATACAAGTGGTATGGTTGTCGCAATATAAAAGTATCTAAAGAGCCGGGCGCGGCGGCTCAAGCCTGTAATCCCAGAACTTTGAGAGGCCGAGACGGGCGGATCACTAGGTCAGGAGATCAAGACCATCCTGGCTAACACGGTGAAACCCCGTCTCTACTAAAAATACAAAACTAGCCGGGCGA
>NW_012110375.1:14238-15590 GCF_000951045.1 Mandrillus leucophaeus | reverse complement strand
CAAAAAGAAAAAAAAAAAAAGAAAAGAGAAAATCCAATTATAAGCCACTTGGGAGAAAAAAGGCAAAATCCAGGACTACCCAGGTAACTCCAAAAGCTTGTTCATTTTAATCTTGCAAGTCCGATAGCCAAAAATCTATTTGACCTTATAATAATTTCATGTTTAATAGCGCTAAAAGTTTTCTATTAAAGCCTACTAGAATTTTCTTATATCCAGACTTTTATGTCTGCCGTTGCTAATATTAGGTTCCTGAATGATCCAGTAAGAAAAATACTTCTATGACTCAATAAGCAATATCATCCCAAGGGTTTAGAGGTGGCTGTGATAGTTTATATTATTTTGACATTTATTTGGTCGGAAATATTTTTAAGTAATTAAAATCTCAATACAGTACCTTTAAATTATTTCACAATTACATATACATGTTGGCAGCTAGAATCTTTCATTACTGTTTCTTTATAAAGTAAAAAAGTAATACAATCATAAATCTAATCATAACTGACAATATTGATGGGAAGCTCCTACAAATGATTAAAGAATGTGATTGACATTCTTGAAGAAATTGTTAAAGAAAGTTGATTGTCCTGCCTCTATTCAAGATTTTCAAAAATAGTATGTAAAGAAATTACATAATATTAGTTCAAAACAGTTATGGTTCAAAACTTAACTTTAGTTCTTCAACTCTTCAGATCCAGGTTTCTGAGGGTAACAGCCTGTTTTATACATTTCTATGTCTTTCTCCATGCTCATATGAAACTATATACTAATAAATTGGAATTTTAACTTGTTTTGTTTTGTATTCCACAAAAATTGGATCATATAATAAAACATTATTCTATACCTTGCTTTTTATACTTTCTGATGCATCATATTAATTTCTCCAGATTTTTAGATACAATTTGGTTTTTTTTTTGAAATGAGGACTTGCTTTGTTGCCCAAGCTATAGTGCAATGGTGCCATCATGGCTCACTGCAACCTCTGCCTCCTGGACTCCAGTGATCCTCCCACCTCAGCCTCCCAAGTAACTGGGACTACAGTTGTGTGCCACTATGCCTGGCTAATTTTTGTGTTTTTTTGTAGAGACAGGTTTTTGTCATGTTGCCCAGGCTGGTCTCGAACTCCTGAGCTCAAGTGATCCACCTGCCTTGGCCTCCCAAAGCACTGGGGTTACAGGTATGAGCCACCATGCCCAGTCCCCTATTTTTTTTTTTTATAAGATCAACTTACCATTCAAAATAGGGAGTTATCATCATTCCTTATTCTGTCAATCAGTCAGACACTTTAAAAATTTTTGTTTCTTCTGCAAGTAAGGCTATAGCTAATGGCCTTGTTTCTATATTCTTATACACAA
>NW_012110375.1:13431-14188 GCF_000951045.1 Mandrillus leucophaeus | reverse complement strand
AAAAAAAAAAAGTATCTAAAAACAAAGGAGTTCTTTAATGGTGGAGAGTTTTTTCCTTTTTGAAGTTAAAACATAAATTTTTTGTAAAAAACACAAAGGATTACTATTTATATTTAATACTTATGGAGTGCTGACTATGCTCGTTTTTGAGCATACATTGCCTCATTTAGTGAAATGTTCAGCATTAACTTATGAGGTAAATACTATTGCCGTGCACATTGTACAGATGAAGACATTGAGGTTTAGAGGTTTAGAGAGATTGCATAAATTTCCCAATGTAACACAGGTAGTGGTGGGGCCAGGATTCCAGGAAGCCTAACTCTGGATTTTAATAACCTAAAGAATAATAATAGCTAATATCCTTGTCACTCTAAGCATGTGCCAGGCATAAATTTATTGAGATCTTTTATGTTTTTTGTTGGATTTCTACTCTGCTGTGATGATTTTCAATTCTCAGTTGCCCTCTTGGGCCCTGGAGTGTTGGCAGCTGGGCAAGTGTCTTCTAAACAGAAACTTCCTAAATCATCCTTTGAAAAATCTGACCAGCCCAAGAGAAAATACCCACCCTTACTGACATTATATTCCTCAGCAATTAATCCCACCGGATAGTTCTATAGCAAGTCTCACATGACACTGATGCCACCCATGTTTCAGAGCTTCCCAATAGCTCATTAGTGCCCCATCCTGAAACAGAAGACAACCAAGATTATCAGATATGTGGAGTGATTCTAGCTTTGTAATAGGAAAGATAGAAACA
>NW_012110375.1:0-8336 GCF_000951045.1 Mandrillus leucophaeus | reverse complement strand
CATGATATTTTTGAAGTCAACCCCAGACTTTATTTGTTTTCATATATCATGAGAAGTCAAAGAATCAAAGCAATATATTCTCACAACCATGCACATTTTCTCCCTGTCTTGTTCATTCCTGTGTCTGTCACTCTCATAATCCTGTTTCAGCACCTATGAAGACACTTCTGTGCAATACTTGGTTACAGACCTAGCCAATAATTTCTACACTGGAATATATATATATATAAAATCACTTAACTATATGAACCACTTGTCCCATAGTAATTATTTTTTCATAATGCATGATGCAGAAGGCTCCCACATGCCACTCCCATCCCATGGGGGACTGTGCCACTCTATGACAACACTGGCAGAGCCCACCTAATGGCTCCCACTCTACCTGCTCCCCGAACCTGGAAGGAAGGAGGGTGGGAGCTGGATGTCACCTTCTGTGTCACTAGCAGGATTTGATGACCCTGCTGTGAGATGGGTATGTAGAAATCCATTTTCTCTTTCTGGGTCTTACACCATCAGCATAAGTGTAAAAGTCGCAGAGCACCCAGCAACAGGTAGTGTCCCATGATGATGTTATCTTAGGGACATTCTGAAAAGTTTCTTGACCCTGAGTAACTCCTTCAGCATTTTCTTTTCTTCTTTTCTTTTCCTTTTTTTTTTTTATGACAGAGTTTTGCTCTTGTCGCCTACGCTGGAATGCAGTGGCACAATTTCTTCTCACTGCAACCTCCGCCTCCCGGGCTCCAGCGATTCTCCTGCCTCAGCCTCAGGAGTAGCTGGGATTACAGCCACCCGCCACCATGCCTGGCTAATTTTTGCATTTTTAGGAGAGATGGGGTTTCACTATGTTGACCAGGCTGGTCTCGAACTCCTGACCTAAAGTCATCAACCGTCTTGGCCTCCCAAACTGTTGGGATTACAGGGACACCGCGCCCCCCAACCTTTAGCATTTTTGCCAAAAATCAAGTTACTCACATTACATGGCCCTTCTTAGTTGGCAAAGCTCTTTCATTAACATCATCCCATTTAATCTTGGCTAAGCTGTAATGGGTAGGTTGAGTAATTTTTTCAAAACAAAGGATGAATAAGCTCAGAGAGCCTGAGGGACTTACTGAAGATCACACAGTAAATGATAAACTATTTTACTTTATGTCTAAGGTCTTTCATAATATGAAATAGAATGTAGATATTGCAACAATAGCATTTTTGGAGACAGCTACCTCCTTTACCAGGAATAATCTTTGCATGCCACATTTACAGATAAAGCTCAAAATGCAAATCCTTCCCCTGAGAGTGGGAAAGCATTAACAAATGGGCATCACAGGTCCTTACATATTCAGAATATTAAACGAATGCTAGGATTATAGAATTGATTTTAAGACATGGTAGTTAATAGAAAAGTTATAGACTGAAAACAATTTTGCAAAAATAGACGTTTGTATATGTGTATATATGTATGTGTGTGTATATATCGACTAGGGAAAAATATTGCTTAAGGTGTTTGTGCCATTTCTCAGTTATCAATTTTTTTCCTGCATTCACAGCATTTGCCACCCCATATCTACACTTAAAGCCAGCATATAGCTTTTAATTATTTTACATGCATTTTCAGTCATCATCTAAATAATCATGTATAGCCATAGACTAATACAATTTAGTCAATGAAGTACTTTCATGAGCAAAAATTACAGATTTTTTGAACATGATTCTGGAAATAGTTCATTTTTTACAATTGGTAATTGAGCCTTTGTCATATGAAGCAAGAAATCTGCTATTATTTTTAAAAATCAATTGTACATCAACCATAAAGAAATAGTATAAAAGCCATAAAAACACTACCCTTTACTGCAGTAAATGTGGGACATTTTATATGAGTTCCCAAGAAATTTCTTGTATTTAGAACTCTTGGACCTTCACTACTTGTAAATGTGAGTCTATCCTTTACCTTACCATAGCTTTTACCCTAGGAATTTGGTACATTTTATTTAAAAAAGGAAAATGCCAACAGTGAAAATTGTGATAGAGGTAGGGGATTTCAAGCACAGTGGCCCAGCAGGTGTGTGTTCAGGGCAAGTGAAGGTTCCCCTCCACTGGGTTCAATGACTAAAGATTATGAAGATACCAAAAATGCAAGAAGTCACAGGAAATATTTTTCCTCAATGGCAAAGATGACACAGTAGAATGGTTGAGAAGGACGGTTTATTGGCTTCAATTCCCCAGCTGATGTTCAACACTTTATTTAGTTCTCACTTGAATTTTAAATTTTTGCTTGAAAAATAATTTCCCATCAATTTCCATTTCTTTGGAAATCCCCCATGTGTAATTTATTGAAAATATCTCTGAAGAGCAGAATTATGATATTTCCCATCTGTTGCTCCAGATCATGTAGGGTAGAGGAGGCTGAAGCCTGCTACAAGGGAAGGCATCTCTATTGTTTCAAAACATCAGGATGGTACGGATACTGCAATAGGAAAGAAGAGACATTGTGTTAACATTTAGACACCCACATGCTTCCATGTGAGAGTCCAAGGAGCATCTGAGTTGTCTTAGTGAAAATCTGTCTGTGATCCCAGCTACCCTGTTTCCATCCCCATACATTTGGTTCAAGTCAAAGGAAGTTCATCTTTTTTGGTGTTCTCTTTCTTTTTATTTTTTATTTTTATTTTTTTCTCCAATCTTAATCTCACTCACAACATCCTGAATATGCCTGTCATTTAGACTTCAATACTACATTAGCATCTTCAAAAATCATTTTTGCATGCCCACATCCCTAGTATAATAAGGAATATAAAACAACACTAGATAATAACTTGCAGTTAGTTCTTACTATTTGTCACATTCTTTGCACATTTTCTTAAACTTCAACCTAAACATCAACACTAGGAGGTAGGTTTCCATATTATTTCTGTTTTAGAGATTATAAAAACTGAGGCTTAGAAAGATATGTAACTTGCTCTAGTAGCACATCTTGTATGGAGTGTTGGGATTCAAACCCAAATACAAATTTGCAAAAATCACAAGATGATGGATAACTTGCCTGAAAGAACTGATAATTTAACAAAGACCATGATGGAAATTTAAAAGACCTTTGATACAGAGATGTTTAAGGATTCTTAGAAGTAGAGAATAAAGTCGATTTGTATTAATTCTAAGATTCTTCATTCTTGTGAAGATTACAAATGGAACACTTACACTAGAACTAATGCTTCTTCTATAAACCAACTTCTCATGAGTAAATATTTTTAGAAAATGATGGTCTTTGTGACTCTTTAATAATTTTAATTTTTAACATATATATGTATATGCATATGCATATATGAGAAAAATATATGCACATAATTCAGAGAATGCAAGACAGCAGAAAGAAGAAAGTAAAACTAATCCATAATCCCCCAACCTAGAAATAATTCTCAATATTTTCCTGAATTTCTATGAACTTTTTCTAGAAATATGTGCATGTTTTACTGTTTTTGATGAAAATTTGAGACATTGCATATACAATATATACAATTTATATTCTTCATTAAATGAGCCTGAAATTACATCATGAGAATTTCCCAATGAAGTCATTTCTTTTTGGTGGTTTCATTCATTTCTAATAGATGACTGGAATTTATGAATTTATTTTCCTTGTGTTGAACTTTAGAATATTTCTAAAGTTCTAACGAGTAAACATATATGTATGTTTGAATAGTTGATTATTTCTGTAGAATAGATTTCTAGAAATGGAAATGTTCCTTAATCCAGTCTGTCACTGATGGACATTTGGGTTGATTCCAAGTCTTTGCTATTGTGAATAGTGCTGCAATAAACATACATGTGCATGTCTCTTTATAGCAGCATGATTTATAATCCTTTGGGTATATACCCAGTAAAGGGATGGCTGGGTCATATGGTACATCTAGTTCTAGATCCTTGAGGAATCGCCATACTGTTTTCCATAATGGTTGAACTAGTTTACAATCCCACCAACAGTGTAAAAGTGTTCCAATTTCTCCACATCCTCTCCAGCACCTGTTGTTTCCTGACTTTTTAATGATCGCCATTCTAATGGGTGCTGACGAGTTGATGGGTGCAGCACAGCAACATGGCACAAGTATACATATGTAACAAACCTGCACGTTATGCACATGTACCCTAGAACGGAAAGTATAATAATAATTAAAAAATAAATAAATAAAAAAAGAAAAAAAAAAGAAATGGAATTGTTGGGGCAAATGATTCAGTTATTTTTTTAAGGGTTTCTGATACATATTACCAAATTGCTTTTCCAGAAGTATGTATCAATTACTACTCAAAGTACATGAAAGTGCCCAACTCACCTTATTCTTACCAATATTCAATATTACAATTTTAAATCTTTGCTTATTGATAGGATTAATTATATTTACATATGCATATTACTATATGACATTCTCATAAAATGAATTTAGGCATGCTTCATGACTTCTTATGTTTCTCAACACTGTCCTCTGGTTTTGTTCATCTCTATATTTACCATCATCTTTTCAGTCTTATGATGATGATCCCAATGATGATGTCAATGGTAATAATAATGACAATGATAACTAACCTTTGATGACTACTGTTTTCCATATGTACACGCACTCTTGAGGGGCAGTAGAAAGTGAATAGATTTGCTAATAACAAGACCTACTTTTGAATTCTGGCTCTCCTTACTACCACTTGATGATTTTGGCAAAGTCAGGTCTTCTCCGTGTCTCAGTTTCTCTTCCCTAAGATAGTGAGATAGAGACTGACAAGGAGCATCGTTTGGGAATCACATGAGATAATGCAGGTAAGATACTTAGTAGAATAGCCGGTGGTCTGTGAGTGCTAGTTTCTTTCCTTCCTCAAGAATGTTGTCAGTTAAAGTATCTAGTATAATGATTGTGTGAATGCCAAAGAAATACTATTTAAAGTTGAAAATCTCATGAAAATAAGTGTGGGATAGCAGAAAAATCTCAGACTCTGGACTAGAAGACAAAGGTTAGATATAACTGTGTGTTTCCAGTTGTGCCTCATGTAAATGCAGGTGACAAAATGCATTTTATTAGCTGGTTGTAACTGTTAAATGTTAGAGATAGGAAACAGAATTGGCTTATTTTTCTAAGCTTCGCAGAAAATGTACGACAAACATTTAAAATAGTGCTTAGTACTCTTCTCTTTTATGATAACTTATATTGGTAAAAAAGTTTTCTTAAACTACAAAAGAAAAAGAGAAAAACTAGTATTATCTACCTAGAAAACAATCCCAATGTAGTTCCACCTACTCCTGCAATGAAAATGTTGAGGATGTCCTGAAAATTATTTAAATATGCAGACACTTAGTGTCAGCTTTATATAGGTAGAAGGAAGAGGATTCAAAGTCACCATGTTATAATTATGGTTGTTTAAATAGACTTGCTTTTGTGTGGGTTTTTTTTGTTTTTTGTTTTTTTTGGCAAATGTGAGTGTTCTCTTTTAAGGAAGGCTGAGTGGCTCAGATCATTCAGATTTGCAGTAATCAACATAATTTGACTTCAGCAGAATAGGAAATGCAAAGCAACTGTTTTTAGCTTTCACAGTATGATCCTACAAGCGCTGCATGCAAAGACTAAATAGGTAATGGAAAACCAAGGGACTCTATTTTTTCTCATCCTTCCACCTTTTTCATTCTCTGCTAGACAATCCCCTGTGGTAGAAAAAAAAAGCAAAACAGAAAACTAACTTAAACTCTACCTTTTCCCAGAGCGAAGCAGGTCAAAGCCTTCATTTATTTTTTCAAAAGGTAAAACATGGGTTATTAAAGCATCCAGTGAAAACTTCTTAGCCATAAAATCAGCCACAAGTTTTGGGATATCTTCTTTACTCTTAAAGCCTGAAAAGAAGACAGTATCATTGTTGGATTTGACCAGGGTCAGTAGAAGAATTGAAGAGATTTTCCAAATAAATGAAAATTTAGAAAAGGTGCTTCATTCCAGACTGCTATAACTGAGGATAAGAAGAGATAGAGTACTTCAATATGCTTTTATGGTGCCTTGACTTAAAAAAAAAACACACACACACAGATAAACAAAGTTTCTTAGTTCTTTGGTCTCTCACACAGAAATAATAGTATAGATATTTATGCCCAAAGTAGAGGAGCAAATTTATCAGTTGTCTAAATTTGGGCGTAGATATGAAATATTGTTGTAGATTTCCATGTTCTACTAAAAATGTCCATGCCTTCTTACACAGTCACAAGTACAAAAACAGATGGAGATGAAAGATCCTGGGTTATGGTGACAACAGAAGAGTTTATATTGGGACCTTCTGTCTGCATTAGTTCCATATCTAGTTGATTTGGAGACTGTAGATAGAAAAGGAATTTTAATTTATTTTTGATTTGTTTTCAAAACCTTGACTTGTCAGTTGTAGAAGTGGAGATATATTGATGTTAATGAGAATTTGGCACTTGAGCCCAACTACATACCACCATAAACAGCCCCCTTCCAGGTGCGTCCAGTCAGTAGCAGCATAGGGTTTATTGAGAGGTTCTGGGAATCAGGAGGTACCCCTACGATGACGCTTGTGCCACATGCCTCATGACAACATAACAGGGAAGCCATCTGGAATAAAGTGAATATTTGGCATCTTTAACGTGGAGTGGCATAGTTCCCACTCAAAATGCAGAATATCATGTAATAGGCTTAGCTGGACTGTGAGTGTGTAGAGGAAAGAGATTATGTCTTTTGCTCCTTCATTCCCCTTTTTTGCATAGGATAGTGCTGTGGATTTAGGAAATGCCCAGAAAGTGTTTTTTTTTAATGAAAGAATGGATGAATAAATCGGAGTGCACTTAATTCTTCCTAAAAAAAGGAATAAGGAGGCAGACATCATTATAAACATACATAAAGCATAAAATTTCATCATCACGTAATTCTCAGGTGATCTGTTAGTTAATTCATTTTTCATTGATTTATTACATAGGTATTTTGAAGCCAGTACTTTCAACCAGGTATATTGATTGTGAATAAGATAAACAATTATATCACTGAAATTTGTCTTTTGTCCACTGATGGTCTCCCTCTTAAGTGGGTTCCTACTCTACTGTCCATTTCTCAAGTGGACATGTTTTAAATGTTGTTTTATTATCTCCCCAAATACATATTGGTTTTACATTAAAATATACTGATTATTTGGAAACCTCAAGAGACAGTTCAGAAAATGTTTTCCAGTCAGCTTTTGGAACACGTTCTGTAGTTAGAAAATGGTTTAGGATCCCCATAGGTATATAATGATTAGTTCTTTGATTTTCGATTCTGACCTTTGGAAGACCACACATCCTCAGAACATGTGGCTGTCAGACATTTGGTATCTTGAGATAAGGTACACTCGAGTTCCACATGAGAAAATGGATGAAAATATAGAAAAAGAGCATAAGGAGAAAAGCTGTAGCCCTGGAAAATGTTGAATTCTTTTGACATTTTATTCCTTTGTGGCATCTGTCCCACGTCAAGGCTGCCGAGAGCTTTGATCTTAGGGTGCCACTCCCTGTTACCCACATTGCTGGACCTTCTAGAAAACCTCAGCAATGGAAATTTGTTGGTTTCTGGAGACTTTTTGAGTAGGATTCTAGAGAATTCTGGGTAGGTGAAATATAGCTAGAGATGTGTTTCCCATTGCAATTGATATTTGTAACTGTTTGGAAGAAATACCATGTAATAAGCCAAAGACGACGTAAGCACTGCAAGATTAGAAATAGTATTTCATATCAATAAGCCAACTGAGGCTGGGTGTGGTGGCTCATGCCTATACTCTCAGCACCTTTGGAGGCTGAGGTAGGAGAATTGCTTGAGTCCAGGGGATTGAGGCTACAGTGAGTTATAATTATGCCACTGCACTTCAGCCTAGGTGACAGAGTGAGACCCTGTCTCAAAAAAAAAAAAAAAAAAAAAGACAGCTGATATTTATTGGGAGCTTACCATATGACAGGCAGCACTGTGCTAAGTATATCACATGCGTTGTCTCATATAATCTATAAGCAATGCTATGAGATGCATAGCTTTTAAATTCTGGGGGATGGTAAAGTCAATGGACTTTTCTTTTTTTTTTTCCTTTTTCTTTCCTTTTTTTTTTTTTGAGACGGAGTTTCACTATGTTATCCAGGCTGGAGGGCAATGGTGCGATCTTGGCTCACTGCAACCTCCGCCTCCTGGGTTCAAGTGATTGTCTTGTCTCAGCCTCCCGAGTAGCTGAGATTGCAGGTATGCACTACACCAGCATACCTGGCTAATTTTTGTATTTTTAGTAGAGACTGTTGACTTTTCAAAGTATTCAGTCCAACTAGTATTGGGTACTAGCTATGTGCCAGGCAC
>NW_012110374.1:0-1218 GCF_000951045.1 Mandrillus leucophaeus | reverse complement strand
GAAAATGGGAAAACTTCTAGCATGCCCTGATTGGAGGCTGTTCGCTTAGGGAAGTTGGCGGCTGGCTAAGGGGAAGCAGGTCATCCACTGTGGTTGGCTAGGGGAGCGTATTTGGCTTTCTGTCCGGTTGGTCTGAAGTTGGAAGTGGGAACAAAAATGAGGGAAACTAATCAAGTCCTAGCTGTTCTGGGCGGATTGTTGCAGAGGTCCTTGTTTGGCTTTTTGGAATGTTTGCTAGAGATAGTGGTCCTGGCTGGGCGAGGTGGCTCATGCCTGTTATCCCAGCACTGTGGGAGCTGAGGTGGGTGGATCACAAGGTCAGGAGTTCGAGACTAGCCTGACCAACATGGTGAAACCCCATCTCTACTAAAAATACAACATTTAGCTGGGCGTGTGGCGGGTGCCTGTAATCCCAGCTACTTGGGAGGCCGAGGCGGGTGAATTGTTTTAACCTGGGAGGCAGAGGTTGCAGTGAGCCGAGATCGTGCCACTGCACTCCAGCCTGGGTGACAGGGTGAGACTCCTCTCAAAAAAAAAAGAGACAGTGTCCGGCCCCCGACGAGTCTGACTTGTAGACAACAGATTGGCTTCCTGGGCTGGTTGCTGCAGACCGTGGGTCAGAGTTCTATTTTTATATGTGGCCTGGCTCTGTCTATTTGTGCCTCTAGTCTGTCACTCGGCGACAGATACCTACATGCAAACTGACAATTATGAGGCCAGGTCGAATGAACAGTGTTCTGGGTAAGCCCCAAAGGGGACAATCCCCTTAGCCTGTGCCAAGTTCGAAGAACACTGTGCAACGAAGAACCAGGCCGGTGCGGGAAGGAGGGGAGTCCCAGGCCCCAGATGTGCGGGAAGGAGGCGTATCCCAGGGAAAGGGGACGGCGTGACCCTAGACCAGGAGATGTGCGGGAAGAAGGGGCGTCCAGGGAGAGGGGACGGTGTGACCCCAGGCCCGGAGATGTGAGAGAAGGAGGCGTCCCAGGGAGAGGGGACAGTGTGACCCCAGGCCTGAGATGTGCGGGAAGGAGGCGTCCCAGGGAGAAGGGACGGCGTGACCCCAGGCCCGGAGATGGGAGGGAAGGAGGCACAAGCAGGGAACATCAGCCCCCAAGCGCGCTGAGCTCCTGACTGCAGATGAGCGATGGCTTCCAGCCCAGGGCAGAATCAGAAATCCTCCTGCAAGAAGGGTCACAGGAATTGGGAGTGACACCATCG
>NW_012110373.1:0-1016 GCF_000951045.1 Mandrillus leucophaeus | reverse complement strand
AAGGTGATGAGATGGGTCAGAAGTCCTCCACTTTAAAAAAAATAACTGGGCCAGGCGTGGTGGCTCACACCTGTAATCCCAGCACTTTGGGAGGCCGAAGTAGGAGGATCGCTTAAGCCCAAGATACCGAGACCAGCCTGGGCAATATAGTGAGACCCCACCTCTATTTAAAAAAAAAAAAAGGAAAGAAAAAAGAAAATAAAAAACATTTCCTGGGCACATGTTCTCAGGGCCTCCTGAGCGTGTGTCACAGGCCATGATCCTTACACACAAAATCACACATTTCCTAGCTTTGTCAACAGAAAAAGCCTAAAACCAATGACCAACTCAGTAACAACAAACACTTCTGATGGTCATGGTATTTATGGTCTCTAAATCCCATTTCCACAAGAAGCAACTAAAGATCCTTAAAGAAATAGCTCATTCCAGGTCTGTGGCAGCAAAAATACAAGCTAATCCTGCACGTCCAGTCATGCTAGAAAGCAAAGAAGCTTTCAAAGACCACTTAGTCAAGACTGCAGTGAGCCATGAACGCACCACTGCACTCCAGTCTGGGCAACA
Organism: Mandrillus leucophaeus; assembly: GCF_000951045.1. NCBI lineage: Eukaryota > Metazoa > Chordata > Mammalia > Primates > Cercopithecidae > Mandrillus > Mandrillus leucophaeus. The sequence continues at coordinate 455 of NW_012110373.1, read as the reverse complement.
GAGCAAGACTGACTTCAAAACACAACAAAACAAAGACCATTTAGGATTGTGTCAAAAGGACTCAAATCAACTTGAAGAGGCTCCCACTGGCCAGAGATGGGGACAATTTGAACATGAATAGGGATAACAACTGCAAAGGATTTAAACACAACAAATATGTTTAAATCCATGAATACATCATAAACTAAGGAAGAAACCATCATCAGGGGATGCTAGGGAATCAATTCATTATTTTGAAAACTGGTGAGTACAAGGAAGAAGGTAAGGACTTGTTGAAGAAATCATAGAATATCCTGTGGTAGATAGAAATGATAGAATATCCTATGATAGATAAAAATGATAGAATATCCTATGATAGACAGAAATGATAGAATATCCTATGATAGAAATGATAGAATATCCTATGATAGATAGAAATGATAGAATATCCTATGATACATAGGAATGATAGAATA
>NW_012110372.1:0-1543 GCF_000951045.1 Mandrillus leucophaeus | reverse complement strand
ACCGCGCCCGGCCATGATTTTTTTTATGATCATAATTTTTTTGCAAAAATATCATAAAGATGATATTGTGGTCTCAGAACATCATATCAAGGGGACCATGATACCAATTTATGCCATTACTGAAGCTGTTAACCCAGGTACTTGGTTAATGTGAGTCTTCCAATAACCATTTTTTCCCTTTGTAATTAACTGCTTTTACATAGACATGTTGGAAATATGTGTATATTTGCATGTTGCATTTGTAACTTATCAATATATGCTGAACTCATGTCATATTAGCTCATAGAACTATCCTTTATTCTTTATTACAAATGCATAGCATTCCATTGTGTGTATGCATCAGAATTTATTTGATCAATCTTTTATATATAGATATTTAGGTCACTTCCAATATTTTGCATTTATAAATAAGGCTGCTATGAATAAGCTAATGCAAATGTCTTTTCTTATTGTTGGAGGTATATATTCAGGGTAAGTTTCTAGATTTGAGATTGCTGAGTTGTAAGAAAAATGCACATACAATTTGTTAGAGATTGCCAAATTCCCCCAATGAAGAGTTGTATCATTCACATTCCCACCAGCAATGAATGAGAGTGCCTTACAAGCCTTGCCAACAGAATGTGTTGCCAAGCTTTTAAACTTTTTGCCAATGTGATAGAAGAGAAATGGTATCTCAGTGTAATTTTATTTGCATCTCTCTTATTATGAGTAAAATTAAAATAGTTTCATATGATTAAGGACCATTGTATGCCTTTTTAATGAATTTTTGGCTTGTGCCTTTAACTCATTGTTTTATTAAGCCTTTAGTTATTTCCCCCTTTTAAGTTTTTAAATATATTAAATAGGATAGCTTTTTATCTGTGATACATTTTGCAAACTTCCAAAATGGTCTCAATAATCCCCATCTCCATGTATTTACTCCTTTGTATAGACCTCTCTACATTGAATAGTCCTGGTCTGTGCGTCCAATAGAATATTTGGTACAAGTATTGTACACATCTGTAGTGTTTTTGTACAAAACAAAACTGTGGCTACAGAATCATAGTGTGTTTGTGTGCTTACTTTATATTCATGAATTTCTTAGATTTATGATACATTGCATTCCTGGAATAAACCCTGCTTGGTCATTATGTGTTATTTTCACAGTATGGTGATGAATTCCATTTGCTAGTAAATATTAACAATTTTTGCATTAGTATTTATAAGCTATATTAGTCTGTAATTTTATTTAAATTTTTGACAAATTTAGGTATCAATATTATACTTGCTTCATAAAATGATTTTTGACAGTTTTCCTTCATGTTTTATGTTTTGAAACAATTTTTGTAACATCGGGTCTCTGTGGTTATTGATAGTTTGGTCAAATTTCCTTGTGAAACCTTCTGCTCCTTGTGTTTTTTTGGGGGGTATAGCCTCGATACATTTTGTTTCCTATAAAAATTGGTTTAAGCTTTCTAAACTCTATTTGAATCAATGTTGGTAAACTGTATTTTTAAAAATAAATTATTAATTTGGAGCAGGCATGGTGGCTCACACCTGTAAT